>NC_137677.1:20087763-20199263 GCF_963989245.1 Nansenia antarctica | reverse complement strand
AGAAGAAGAACTCAAGGGCACACTAGTAGTGGTGTGGTTTCAGGCGGGATTTGAACTCATAACCTTCCGATCACAAGTCCAACTCACTATCCACTAGACCACCACTACCCACAAAAAACGCACAAGCCTTTCGCCTTTTACTAAAGACTTCTGTAGAGAGGAACACACGAGTTCAAGCTATTTTTGGCAGGCTCTGCGTCTAGCTGAGCCCATATCCGTGTTTCAAGGTAAGCCAGGTGGGGGTCACAGGTCACAGGTCACAGGTCACAGGTCACAGGTCAACCCGGCTTTCACACTTTGACCTTAATGGCGGCGGAGGTGGGCGCGGTTCAATTTATGGGTTATCGCTTCTCGGCCTTTTGGCTAAGATCAAGTGTAGTATCTGTTCTTATCAGCGCACAACACCAACAGGGAAGTTTACTGCACCTTCCACCACCTACACATGTACACAGCACTGACCCACTTCCTACCCTCACCAGAATATCACCACACACAACCCACAGCCGAACCAGCCGTCTCTGCCAGCACCACCAGCACCAGGATGACCAACACCACTGGGTCACAGGGAAGTACTGATCACCCGCCTGACACCAAAATGCACACTACACAAACCATGCACACCTCCCTTCTCTCACTCCTGTATCTTTTCAGGCACATGTCATATCCAGCTCTGACACCTACCCAGGCTTCCAGACCCAGGAGCAGAGACCGGCGGGAACCACCACGTCACCCCAGCACCAACCCCAGGTTCCAACTCAGCGACCCCAAACCCCCTGTTCCGGGCCCCCCCCCCCCAACTCCAGGCCCCCAGCTACAGGCCCAGTCCCCTACCCGCCAACCCCCAACCCCCAGCCCGGAACAAGCTGAGAAGAGCCAGGGAGCTTTTTCCCTGGATAAGCTGTGTACAGGTTTTTCGCCTCTGCTTGCCTGCCATGCGCCGAGCTCTCTGGGCCTCTCCTCAGGGGCCTCCGGTCGGCCTGCGTGCTCGATCTGCTCCGCCGCTGGGGCGCCTGGTCCGGCTAGCCTCGTGAAGGGCTACAGGAGCCTGAGCCTGGTGGGCTGGGCCGGATGCGCCGGTGGTGGGGCGGGTCGGGTGAGTCGGGTGTGTGGGGTCCCTCGGGGGAGGGAGGTGGGGGAGCCACGGCTTTGCACTGGTGGGCAAACTGGATAGTAGTCGCTCTACAACTAGAGGGCTGCAGGGGAATTTTTTTCCCGGATGCACAGCGAACAGGTTTTTTACCCCTGCCTCCTACCGACACTGGAACCTGGACACTGAACACTGAACACTGAACATTACACTACACTGGACAATACACTGAACACTGAGCACTTTAGTTAGTTTAATGTTGGTTGTTGTTGAATGTAATGTCTTAAATGTCTGATTGTTTGATTAATTGATTGTATATACGGTGTTGTGTTTTTATAAAAACCAATAAAAAACACTGTTCTTATCAGTGCCCGTGCCGGCATGAGGAGGCACCACAGTGTGCGCTTCCTCCTAAATGAAATTGGAGGGAAAACCTTAACGTATCATGAAATGTCAAGGTTGGATTTTAGCAGAAAAATGATGCAGAAAATACTTGGTTTCACCCCTGCTGAATTGAACTGTATTGTTACCCTCCCTTTTAATAGAGGGTTTGATGTTAGTTTTATGAGTGCTTCCCTGCTACAAAAGTTCTGGCATGTGTTTGAAAATGTTAAAACCCAGTTCAATATATTCACTGTGGAGAAGTTGACTGACAATACCACAAAAATGGTTATTGTCAGGATGTTCAATGAAATGGTGAATATAGGTGACATCTATGTTTGGCTGGGGAGATATTGCACTGTCAAAGGCCAGGCTATGAAGGTGACAGATGAGGACGGTATCTGGAATTGTGCTTGGCGGGTCCCAATCCAACAATTGGAAGACCCCCAAGGCTTCCAGGGCCTGAGACAACTGCCATCCATGATAGTTCTGGGGGAAAACAGGGGCTACATCCACTACCAGGGTCAGCCCAAGCTATGCCGCAAGTGTGGTAAGCATGGGCACCTGGCAGAGGCATGCAAAGAACTAGTATGTGGGAAGTGCAGAGAGATTGGACATGTTTTTTCTGACTGTCCAAATGGCAGAAAGTGTAATCTCTGTGGAGACTCAGATCACCTCTTCAGAGATTGCCCACAATCATTTGCCAACAAAGTAAAAACCCAAAGAAAAGAGGTGAAAAAGACTGGACAGGTTCAAACAATTCCTGAGCTAATTGAAGGGGCGGAGCCAGAAATTTTAAATCTCCCGCCAAAAGTTCCCATTGGAGGAGAGGAAGGGGGCGCGACGGGAGGGGAGGAGCCAGCCCAGGTAGAGCGTGAAGTGGAAGGGAAAACCGTGGGGCAGGAGGAGGGTGAGAATGTGAAGGAAAGTAGTAGTGAGGAAGAGAATAATTGCACTTTAGAAACTGTAAGTGGGGAAAGTAGTAGCTCTGTGGAGCCCTCCCTCCCTAGCGCCCAGCTGTCAACAAAAAAGAGAAATTTAATTGTCTCTTCAGAATCTGATGAGAATAAGGAAAAAAGGGGAAGAGCTGACCAGCCATTTAAATCATCATTAGATGAGCCGGACAGAGTCTTCCCCGCCCTTTCACCCAATCAGACTTCTTTCTTGAATTTGCAGCTGACATCAACTCCCCTCATAAAGAGAGCTCCGGGGAGGCCTATGGCTGATAACCCTTCACCGCCTAGTGTGGTGAAGAAAAAAGCCATAGTACAGTACTCTTATAACGGTGGAACATTTTAATATTTGTATTTTTTTAGACATTGTGTTTTTTAAAGCAGTCTTTTAATGTTTTTACCCATAGTTGATTATGTATAACCTGTTGTTTTTATCATTATTAATGGCTCTCACAGTCACTACTTTAAATGTTAGAAGTGTTAAGTCGACTGTGAGAGCCCAAACTGTTTTATCCTTTTTAAGTAAATGTGATTCAGATGTGTTTTTACTTCAAGAATGTTCTCTACCCTTTTTAAAATCTTACCAGGAGTGGGAGAGGAGATGGAACCATGGGCCCTCCATCTGGAGCGGGTCCAATAACAACCGCTCCGATGGAGTGGCCCTCCTGATCAAAAACCCCCAAGTGCTGGTGAAGGGCAGCACTGTGGTGATTGATGGGCGGGCACTTTTAACACATCTGACATTTTTAGGAAAGGATTTTAACATTTTGAATGTGTATGGTTTTAATGATAAAAATGACAGGTTTGACCTTTTACAGGACTTGCAGTCCCACATGTTAGGTAGGGCTCCCCTAGTGGTAGGAGGGGATTTTAACACTGTTTTAACCAATAAAGATAGGAAAGGGGCAGGGGAGGATTTTAGAGTAGATAAGGCAGGGGTTTTATTGCAAAACCTATGTAGAGATTTTAAACTAACAGACTGCTTTAGATACATGCATCCAAGAGAGGAGGGCTTCACCTGGTTCAGTGGTGATGGCACCAGAGCCTCTCGCATTGACTACATTTTTACACGGGACTGCCCGCCGACTGATGCTAGATTATCCCCTGTTTTCTTTTCCGATCACGCTATGCTAACATGCACCCTCTCACTTTCTTCGGGTGTGACTGTAGGAAGAGGTCTGTGGAAGCTGAACTGCTCCCTCCTAGAAGACAAGGAGGTGGTGAAGGAGTACAGGGAGCAGTTCAGTGGATGGCAGACCCTTCAAGACTGTTTCCAGACACGAGCACACTGGTGGGAGATGGTGAAGGAAAGGACTAGGAACTTTTTTAGGAAGGTAGGCAAGCAGAAAAAAGATAGGGAAAACAGATGCATGTTGGGACTGCAAAAACGACTTCAAAGGTATTTTAATTTAATTCAACAGGGTTTGGATTTTAATGAAGAAATAAAGGAGGTGAAAAAAGAAATGTCAATTTTAGCAGAAATAAAAAGCAAAGGTGTCATATTAAGAAGTAAAGAACGGGATATAGAGGAGGGAGAGAAATGCACAAACTACTTTTTTAAGAAGATTATTAGTAAAGGGGGGGTAATATCAAATTTAAAAGATATAGAGGGAAACACAATAAAAGACACAGAAGGGATAAAGAAAGTAGTAGAAGATTTTTATGGGGATTTGTATAAAGAAAAAGAAATTTGCAATGACACCTTGGGAGAAGTTTTAAAGTTCATTGATAAGACAGTAGGGGATGGTGTGTTTTTAGCCCAGGATTTTAACCTTTTAGAGTTGGATAAATGTGTAAAGAATTTTAAGAAGGGGAAGTCCCCCGGCCAAGACGGACTTCCCCTGGAGTTTTATCTGACTTTCTGGGACATTTTAGCACACAACCTTTTAACTGTTTTTATGGACTTTGAACGACTTGACAGACTACCTGACAGTTTTAGAATAGGGATAGTCTCGCTTTTACACAAGAAACATGACAAGACTGACCTAAAGAACTTCAGACCAATCACTCTTTTAGACTTCGACTGCAAACTATTTAGTAAACTTTTAACAAATCGAATGTCTTTGTTTTTAGGGGATGTGATTCACCCGGATCAAGCCTGCGCCATTCCGGGGAGGAGGATCACAGACAGCCTCGTACTGATCCGAGACACCATCTGTTATACGAGAGACAGAAACATGCGGCTGGTAGTCCTAAATTTAGATTTTGAGAAAGCATTTGATCGAGTCTCGCACCAGTACCTCTTCCAGGTACTGCAAAAAATGGGGTTTCCAGGGAGGTTCCTAGCTTGGGTGGGACTGCTGTACAGAGACATCACCAGCAGAATTCTTGTAAATGGGCAACTGACAAAAGCGGTGGGAATACACTGCGGTGTCCGTCAGGGGTGTCCGTTATCCCCCCTCCTCTACGTTGCCTGCATCGAGCCCTTGGCGCAGCTCTTGAGAAGGGATCAACGAATCTGTGGGGTGGGCATTCCTGGGAGTGGGGGACTGACCGCCAAGTGTGTTTTATATATGGACGACGTGAACCTTTTATGCACTGACCTTTTATCTGTTGACCGAGCACTGGACCAGACTGACTGGTACGGACGGGCCTCTGGGGCTAAATTAAACAGAGAAAAGACCCAAGCCCAATTTTACGGACCATGGACAGTGACCGATGTGGACAGACTCCCCCTGACAGTGACACAGACTGACCTACAGATACTTGGGGTTAAGTTTGACAGGGAGGGGGGAGGTACAGGGAACTGGAAGGACGTGATAGGGAAAGTTAGACAGCGACTGGGGTACTGGGGACTCAGACGACTGACTTTTGAAGGCAAGGTTTTAATCATTAAAGCTGTGATTTTACCTGTGCTTTTACTCATCTGTTCTGTTTTTATCCCGTCACGAACCACTCTTTTAGCTTTAGACCGAGCCATGTTTTATTTCCTGTGGGGGTCCAAGTGGGAGAGACTGAAAAGGGAGGAGGTAAAAAAGACACCCAAGAACGGAGGGAAAGGACTCCCAGACCTCCACCTGTTTTTAGGCAGCCGCTACACTACGCTACATATGGCATACGCCTTGGCCCCATCCAGAGATCACAAAACAACAGCGATGGCACGGTTCTGGATGGGGTCATACCTGAGACGGCTGCAACTTTTAAAAACAGACTTGAGAGAACCCGTGTCTTTTAATCTCCCACCGGCATATGTTTTTATCAAGAAGTTTTTAAAAAGATATAACATGGAGAATGAGAACAAAGCTATTTTAATTAAACACCGTTCTCTTCTTTCTCTTGTGCAGGAGCGGGAAGCAGTGAGTCCGGTGCGCGGGCTTGCATTCGGCGAGCCCTCCACCGTTTGGCGCAACGTAGCCCACCCTGCCCTCATGAACAGACACCGAGACCTGTCGTGGATGGTGGCCCATGAGATCCTCCCGGTCAGGGCCGTCATGCACTCCCGGGGCATGGCGGCATCTGCCACCTGCCCCCGACCAGGGTGTGGCGCCCCCGAGACGGTGCGGCACTTGCTCTGGGAGTGCAACACAGCGAAAGACCTGTGGGCACGAGCCGGCCCCCTACTATACCCGTGCCTGCCAGCGGGAGAGGTCCTAGATGCCCAACTGGTGCTCTACGGGGTGAGCCGGAGGAGCATACCATCAGCGGACTTCGCCAGACTCTGGCTCACCCTGACATGCTTTAAAGAAGCACTCTGGACCTCCCGCAGCCTGCTGGTAGGGAAGCGCGTGGAGACCACCCCACAGGCGGTGGTAGCTGCGGCCATTGAGACCTTGAGGGGATGTGTCGCACGTCGCCCATTCGGAGGAGGGGGTCAGAGGCCCACCATAGAGGTCCGGCCCTGACTGCGCGAGTGCCACCGCTGCCATGGTTGAGGGTCTCCTCTGGGAGCCTGAAACGGCGGTCGCGGGGAACTGTTCATGAAGGCGGGCGAGGCAGTCTTGATAAGGACTCACCCCGCTCCTGTACAACAGCCATGTTTTTTTTTAAACATGTAATGTCATAACGTGTACTTGTATTTTTTACAATAAAACCTTTCGAAAGAAAAAATCTGTTCTTATCAGTTTAATATCTGATACGTCCCCTACCCGGGGACCATATATTAAATTGATTTTTGCAACAGGGAGCTGGAATCGGGGCTTGCTCCGTCCACTCCACGCATCGACCTGGTATTGCAGTACATCCAGGAACGGTGCACTCCTATCTCATGTGAAGAAGAAGAAGAAGAAGAAGAAGAAGAAGAAGAAGAAGAAGAAGTAGAGCTGGAATCGGGGCTTGCTCCGTCCACTCCACGCATCGACCTGGTATTGCAGTACATCCAGGAACGGTGCACTCCTATCTCATGTGAAGAAGAAGAAGAAGAAGAAGAAGAAGAAGAAGAAGAAGAAGAAGAAGAAGAAGAAGAAGAAGAAGAAGAAGAAGAAGAAGAAGAAGAAGAAGAAGAAGAAGAAGAAGAAGAAGAAGAATAATAATAATAATAATAATAATAATTACTTTTTAATTAAAAAAAATGTTATAGAAGAGAAGAAGAACTCAAGGGCACACTAGTAGTGGTGTGGTTTCAGGCGGGATTTGAACTCATAACCTTCCGATCACAAGTCCAACTCACTATCCACTAGACCACCACTACCCACAAAAAACGCACAAGCCTTTCGCCTTTTACTAAAGACTTCTGTGGAGAGGAACACACGAGTTCAAGCTATTTTTGGCAGGCTCTGCGTCTAGCTGAGCCCATATCCGTGTTTCAAGGTAAGCCAGGTGGGGGTCACAGGTCACAGGTCACAGGTCACAGGTCAACCCGGCTTTCACACTTTGACCTTAATGGCGGCGGAGGTGGGCGCGGTTCAATTTATGGGTTATCGCTTCTCGGCCTTTTGGCTAAGATCAAGTGTAGTATCTGTTCTTATCAGTGAGGCTATTGTTCTTCCCATTCTCCTTTACCTGGGCAGGGTGTTTCCCCCAGACAGAGCAGTATCCAAAACCATCGAAAGGATCATGTTTACCTTTGTCTGGGGGAGCCAGATGGAAAAACTAAAACGCACCACCCTGTACAAAACAGTGGAGAATGGGGGGAAAGGGGTCCCAGACATCCTAAACATCATTAGGGCACAGGGACTCTCCAACCTCATCAACAACATCAACAACAAAGATAGGAAAGCCAGGTTCTTTGAAATATACTATGCCACACCCATCCTCCGGACACTCAGGGTGACCGCATCAATAAATCACACTGTGCCCTACAGCTGGGACCCCCCTCCAGTCTACAAGATATGGAGGGACTTTGCCTTCAAGACAGGATTGTCCGCGGCTGGGCTGGCCTCATGGAAATACAAAGACATTATGACCTTCATAAGGTCGAAGGAAACCATTACTCACCCCAAGGCCAGCACAGCCGTGGACTCCAAACAGGTATGGAAAAACATTAATCATAAATGTACTAACAATAAACAAAAAGACATTGCCTGGATGGCTGCTCATGGTTGTCTCCCCACTAGGGAATTCTTGCATAGGCGGCACATCGCAACGACTGACAAATGCCCCCACGGATGCACGGACACAGAACACATTAACCACCTGTTCTGTGAGTGCTCCGTGGCCAGGCGGGTCTGGGCCCTGTTTGTTCCCTCTGTCTCCCTAAACAGCCTGCTGACCCTGCCCCGCTTGACGAGCGAGAACATCCTGTATGGTCCTCCCGGGGGGTGCACAACCCCCCAACTACAACAACAGTGGAGGATCATCAGCGCCGTCAAGCAGGTACTCTGGGAGACGAGGAACATCAGGGTCTATCAGAAACAGAGCGTCCACCTGACAACCCTGAGGAGGAGAATCACCCTCTGCCTCAGGGACCATGCTATTGTTGACTTCAAAAATAACCCGGATCAAGCAAGAGCGGTGTGGGGGGTGGAGAGATGGAAGGACGTCATCCTCTAAACCCCCCCCCATGCCGCGCCGCATCGACCAACCCCCCCCCACCCCGGGCCTACCTCACTACACCACCAGTTCCTGCACTATCACCTTCACCACCGTTCCAGCACAAGCCCTGGTCAGCAGTATCACCATCACAAGGACCAGGAGAGGAGCAGCGCACAACACCAACAGGGAAGTTTACTGCACCTTCCACCACCTACACATGTACACAGCACTGACCCACTTCCTACCCTCACCAGAATATCACCACACACAACCCACAGCCGAACCAGCCGTCTCTGCCAGCACCACCAGCACCAGGATGACCAACACCACTGGGTCACAGGGAAGTACTGATCACCCGCCTGACACCAAAATGCACACTACACAAACCATGCACACCTCCCTTCTCTCACTCCTGTATCTTTTCAGGCACATGTCATATCCAGCTCTGACACCTACCCAGGCTTCCAGACCCAGGAGCAGAGACCGGCGGGAACCACCACGTCACCCCAGCACCAACCCCAGGTTCCAACTCAGCGACCCCAAACCCCCTGTTCCGGGCCCCCCCCCCCCAACTCCAGGCCCCCAGCTACAGGCCCAGTCCCCTACCCGCCAACCCCCAACCCCCAGCCCGGAACAAGCTGAGAAGAGCCAGGGAGCTTTTTCCCTGGATAAGCTGTGTACAGGTTTTTCGCCTCTGCTTGCCTGCCATGCGCCGAGCTCTCTGGGCCTCTCCTCAGGGGCCTCCGGTCGGCCTGCGTGCTCGATCTGCTCCGCCGCTGGGGCGCCTGGTCCGGCTAGCCTCGTGAAGGGCTACAGGAGTCTGAGCCTGGTGGGCTGGGCCGGATGCGCCGGTGGTGGGGCGGGTCGGGTGAGTCGGGTGTGTGGGGTCCCTCGGGGGAGGGAGGTGGGGGAGCCACGGCTTTGCACTGGTGGGCAAACTGGATAGTAGTCGCTCTACAACTAGAGGGCTGCAGGGGAATTTTTTCCCGGATGCACAGCGAACAGGTTTTTTACCCCTGCCTCCTACCGACACTGGAACCTGGACACTGAACACTGAACACTGAACATTACACTACACTGGACAATACACTGAACACTGAGCACTTTAGTTAGTTTAATGTTGGTTGTTGTTGAATGTAATGTCTTAAATGTCTGATTGTTTGATTAATTGATTGTATATACGGTGTTGTGTTTTTATAAAAACCAATAAAAAACACCTGTTCTTATCAGTTTATCTCTCTCAACACCAGAAGCCTCCGGCAACCAGACAAACGGGAGGTCGTCTACCAGTACATCACCCAACATCAGTCAGACATGTATATCCTCCAGGAGTGCGCCATCCCATTCAAGGAGATGGACGCCACCCTGGAGGAGGAATGGACACGGGGGGACTCTCTCTGGTCAGGCTCAAACATCGATAGAGCTGATGGGGTCGGCATTTTGGTGGCCAACCCTTTTCTGCAGACCAAAAGGGGGGAGGTTGTAGAGAGCGGGCGAATCCTGGTTCTGGACCTAGAGATCCAGGGTTCGCCGCTGAGGGTCATCAATGTGTACGGCCCAACCAACGTGGCCAAGAGAGTCTCCCTTTTCAAGAAACTTCGGTCTCTCCTCCTCATCCCCACACCAGTCCTAGTGGGGGGAGATTTCAACTGTGCCCTCCGGGATGAGGACCGCAGCAGGCCCAGGAGAGACCGATCCACTACAGAACTTCAGTCCATCATAGACGACTTCCAACTGGTAGACGCCGGTGGCACCTCCCCGCCGACACACACAAGGGTGAGTTCCTCCGGGAATTCTTCCTCCAGGATAGACATGTTCTTGCTCTCGCCAGGTCTGAGGATGGGAACCCTGACCAGCCAGGCGGCCCACTTCTCGGACCACAGGATGTTGACAGTGTCCCTGGAATGGGACGGCCAAACAAGAGCGGGTAGGGGTACCTGGAGGATGAATACATCGATCCTTCAGGACCCAACAGTGGTGCATTCCTTCTCCAGGCGCTACCTGGAGTGGAGGACCCTAAAAGAACTGTTCGACTCCCCGATAGAGTGGTGGGAGATGGTTAAGGTCAGGACAAAGGGCTACTTCGGGTCAGTCGGAAGGAGGAAAGCGGCAGAACAGAGGGCCAGGTTTCAACACCACAACGCGGCCCTCCAACGCCTGAGTCTCCTACAGCTGGGTGGTCTGGATGTGGCCCGAGAACTGGCCGAGACCAAACAACACCTTGCCACCCTCTACCGGGAGCAACAACAAAAGAAACAGTTCAGGGAAAAACTCCAGGGCCTGGAGGAGGAGGAGAAATGCACACGCCACTTCTTCCGCAAGGCACGGTCAAAACACAAGCCTATCCTGTCCCTATACGACACCAATGGGGACACCGTGTCAGACAGAGGCAACATCCCGGGGGTGGCAAGAGAGTTCTACGAGAGTCTCTACAACATCAAGACAACCGACGAGACTCTCATGGCCACCTTCCTGGATGGTCTGGACCGGGTCCCCGAGGGTGGTGAGAGTGAGAACCCAGAGCTGACCACGGAGGAGCTCACCCGGGCCGTGCACTCCTTGAATACACACAAGGCCCCTGGACCGGATGGGATCCCAGCAGAGTTCTACAAGACTCTCTGGGATCTCCTCAAGGAGGACTTGGCGGAGGTCTTCAAAGCCGTCTACAGGGAAGGGAGGCTTGGAGAGTCAATGAGACAGAGTACGGTCACACTGATCCCCAAGAAAGGGGACCTCAAGGACCTCCGGAACTGGCGCCCCATTAATCTCCTCCCAGTGGACTATAAAATCATGACAAAAGCCCTCACCCAACGGTTTCAAACCCTCCTCCCCTCAGTTATAGCCCCTGACCAAACCTGTAGCGTCCCCGGTAGGTCCATCAACGACAACCTGCTCCTGGTGAGAGACCTCATCCTGCACTCCCAGGAGCGGAGGTCCCCTTTAGGCCTTCTCAGCCTGGATCAGGAGAAGGCCTTTGACAGGGTTAGCCATGGTTTCCTGCGGAGGGTGCTGAGAGGCATGAACTTCCCCCAGCACCTGCTCAACTGGACCGAACTCTGCTACAACAACATCACGAGCAGAGTTCGGATCAACAACCAGTTGACAGACCCCTTCCCCATCAAAGCTGGAGTACGGCAGGGATGCCCCTTGGCCCCTCTACTGTACGTCATCTACCTGGAGCCGTTCCTACGGAAGATCAGGAGCTCCCCCAACATCATGGGCTACCCTCTACCAGGGGCCCGGGGGGAGAGGCTCAAGGTGGTGGCGTACATGGACGACATTACCATCGTCGGCACAGATAGTCGCTCCATTTCCACAGCAATGAAAGTGGTGGAGGACTACTGTGCAGCCACTGGCGCCCTGATCAATAGGGGTAAGTGTGAGCTGTTTCTGTCGCAGCACTGGCAGGAGAACCTGGCAACCTCCTTCCCTGTAAAGACGGAAAACATTAAGCTGCTGGGGATCACCTACCAGAAAGATGGAGGAGCCTCCGGCAGCTGGAAGGAGACCATCCGCCAGGTCCAAAAGAAGATCTGTGAGTGGAGTGCACGGCCTCTCACAATGACAGGCAAGATCCTGGTCCTGAAGGCTATTGTTCTTCCCATTCTCCTTTACCTGGGCAGGGTGTTTCCCCCAGACAGAGCAGTATCCAAAACCATCGAAAGGATCATGTTTACCTTTGTCTGGGGGAGCCAGATGGAAAAACTAAAACGCACCACCCTGTACAAAACAGTGGAGAATGGGGGGAAAGGGGTCCCAGACATCCTAAACATCATTAGGGCACAGGGACTCTCCAACCTCATCAACAACATCAACAACAAAGATAGGAAAGCCAGGTTCTTTGAAATATACTATGCCACACCCATCCTCCGGACACTCAGGGTGACCGCATCAATAAATCACACTGTGCCCTACAGCTGGGACCCCCCTCCAGTCTACAAGATATGGAGGGACTTTGCCTTCAAGACAGGATTGTCCGCGGCTGGGCTGGCCTCATGGAAATACAAAGACATTATGACCTTCATAAGGTCGAAGGAAACCATTACTCACCCCAAGGCCAGCACAGCCGTGGACTCCAAACAGGTATGGAAAAACATTAATCATAAATGTACTAACAATAAACAAAAAGACATTGCCTGGATGGCTGCTCATGGTTGTCTCCCCACTAGGGAATTCTTGCATAGGCGGCACATCGCAACGACTGACAAATGCCCCCACGGATGCACGGACACAGAACACATTAACCACCTGTTCTGTGAGTGCTCCGTGGCCAGGCGGGTCTGGGCCCTGTTTGTTCCCTCTGTCTCCCTAAACAGCCTGCTGACCCTGCCCCGCTTGACGGGCGATAACATCCTGTATGGTCCTCCCGGGGGGTGCACAACCCCCCAACTACAACAACAGTGGAGGATCATCAGCGCCGTCAAGCAGGTACTCTGGGAGACGAGGAACATCAGGGTCTATCAGAAACAGAGCGTCCACCTGACAACCCTGAGGAGGAGAATCACCCTCTGCCTCAGGGACCATGCTATTGTTGACTTTAAAAATAACCCGGATCAAGCAAGAGCGGTGTGGGGGGTGGAGAGATGGAAGGACGTCATCCTCTAAACCCCCCCCCATGCCGCGCCGCATCGACCAACCCCCCCCCACCCCGGGCCTACCTCACTACACCACCAGTTCCTGCACTATCACCTTCACCACTGTTCCAGCACAAGCCCTGGTCAGCAGTATCACCATCACAAGGACCAGGAGAGGAGCAGCGCACAACACCAACAGGGAAGTTTACTGCACCTTCCACCACCTACACATGTACACAGCACTGACCCACTTCCTACTCTCACCAGAATATCAACACACACAACCCACAGCCGAACCAGCCGTCTCTGCCAGCACCACCAGCACCAGGATGACCAACACCACTGGGTCACAGGGAAGTACTGATCACCCGCCTGACACCAAAATGCACACTACACAAACCATGCACACCTCCCTTCTCTCACTCCTGTATCTTTTCAGGCACATGTCATATCCAGCTCTGACACCTACCCAGGCTTCCAGACCCAGGAGCAGAGACCGGCGGGAACCACCACGTCACCCCAGCACCAACCCCAGGTTCCAACTCAGCGACCCCAAACCCCCTGTTCCGGGCCCCCCCCCCCCAACTCCAGGCCCCCAGCTACAGGCCCAGTCCCCTACCCGCCAATCCCCAACCCCCAGCCCGGAACAAGCTGAGAAGAGCCAGGGAGCTTTTTCCCTGGATAAGCTGTGTACAGGTTTTTCGCCTCTGCTTGCCTGCCATGCGCCGAGCTCTCTGGGCCTCTCCTCAGGGGCCTCCGGTTGGCCTGCGTGCTCGATCTGCTCCGCCGCTGGGGCGCCTGGTCCGGCTAGCCTCGTGAAGGGCTACAGGAGTCTGAGCCTGGTGGGCTGGGCCGGACGCGCCGGTGGTGGGGCGGGTCGGGTGAGTCGGGTGTGTGGGGTCCCTCGGGGGAGGGAGGTGGGGGAGCCACGGCTTTGCACTGGTGGGCAAACTGGATAGTAGTCGCTCTACAACTAGAGGGCTGCAGGGGAATTTTTTCCCGGATGCACAGCGAACAGGTTTTTTACCCCTGCCTCCTACCGACACTGGAACCTGGACACTGAACACTGAACACTGAACATTACACTACACTGGACAATACACTGAACACTGAGCACTTTAGTTAGTTTAATGTTGGTTGTTGTTGAATGTAATGTCTTAAATGTCTGATTGTTTGATTAATTGATTGTATACACGGTGTTGCGTTTTTATAAAAACCAATAAAAAACACCTGTTCTTATCAGTTTAATATCTGATACGTCCCCTACCCGGGGACCATATATTAAATTGATTTTTGCAACAGGGAGCTGGAATCGGGGCTTGCTCCGTCCACTCCACGCATCGACCTGGTATTGCAGTACATCCAGGAACGGTGCACTCCTATCTCATGAGAAGAAGAAGAAGAAGAAGAAGAAGAAGAAGAAGAAGAAGAAGAAGAAGAAGAAGAATAATAATAATTACTTTTTAATTAAAAAAAATGTTATAGAAGAGAAGAAGAACTCAAGGGCACACTAGTAGTGGTGTGGTTTCAGGCGGGATTTGAACTCATAACCTTCCGATCACAAGTCCAACTCACTATCCACTAGACCACCACTACCCACAAAAAACGCACAAGCCTTTCGCCTTTTACTAAAGACTTCTGTGGAGAGGAACACACGAGTTCAAGCTATTTTTGGCAGGCTCTGCGTCTAGCTGAGCCCATATCCGTGTTTCAAGGTAAGCCAGGTGGGGGTCACAGGTCACAGGTCACAGGTCACAGGTCAACCCGGCTTTCACACTTTGACCTTAATGGCGGCGGAGGTGGGCGCGGTTCAATTTATGGGTTATCGCTTCTCGGCCTTTTGGTTAAGACAGCGGTCGCTCCTGTTTGTAGGAGAAATTCTGCCCCTAGTGGTGAGTTTTCTACCTGCGTTTTAGGAGTACATTATTTTCTTTCCCCAGCTTTTGGACTTTGCAACTCAGTCAGTAGTTGTTAAATCCATCACAAAAGGAATTCATTGTATACGAGCAGACCAGTGGGCGGAACAAACTAGACCCCAGGTCAAGGTAAGTGAATCCTTTTGTTTTTACTCATTTTGCATTGTTTTAGTCTGAATTTTAGCAGTTCTTACCTGGTTTAGCTGTTTTTACCAGTTTTAGCATTTTAGTATTTTAGTATTTTATTGTTTTAACCTGTGGTGCCTCCAGAATGTCGGCTGCCCGTGCCGGCATGAGGAGGCACCACAGTGTGCGCTTCCTCCTAAATGAAATTGGAGGGAAAACCTTAACGTATCATGAAATGTCAAGGTTGGATTTTAGCAGAAAAATGATGCAGAAAATACTTGGTTTCACCCCTGCTGAATTGAACTGTATTGTTACCCTCCCTTTTAATAGAGGGTTTGATGTTAGTTTTATGAGTGCTTCCCTGCTACAAAAGTTCTGGCATGTGTTTGAAAATGTTAAAACCCAGTTCAATATATTCACTGTGGAGAAGTTGACTGACAATACCACAAAAATGGTTATTGTCAGGATGTTCAATGAAATGGTGAATATAGGTGACATCTATGTTTGGCTGGGGAGATATTGCACTGTCAAAGGCCAGGCTATGAAGGTGACAGATGAGGACGGTATCTGGAATTGTGCTTGGCGGGTCCCAATCCAACAATTGGAAGACCCCCAAGGCTTCCAGGGCCTGAGACAACTGCCATCCATGATAGTTCTGGGGGAAAACAGGGGCTACATCCACTACCAGGGTCAGCCCAAGCTATGCCGCAAGTGTGGTAAGCATGGGCACCTGGCAGAGGCATGCAAAGAACTAGTATGTGGGAAGTGCAGAGAGATTGGACATGTTTTTTCTGACTGTCCAAATGGCAGAAAGTGTAATCTCTGTGGAGACTCAGATCACCTCTTCAGAGATTGCCCACAATCATTTGCCAACAAAGTAAAAACCCAAAGAAAAGAGGTGAAAAAGACTGGACAGGTTCAAACAATTCCTGAGCTAATTGAAGGGGCGGAGCCAGAAATTTTAAATCTCCCGCCAAAAGTTCCCATTGGAGGAGAGGAAGGGGGCGCGACGGGAGGGGAGGAGCCAGCCCAGGTAGAGCGTGAAGTGGAAGGGAAAACCGTGGGGCAGGAGGAGGGTGAGAATGTGAAGGAAAGTAGTAGTGAGGAAGAGAATAATTGCACTTTAGAAACTGTAAGTGGGGAAAGTAGTAGCTCTGTGGAGCCCTCCCTCCCTAGCGCCCAGCTGTCAACAAAAAAGAGAAATTTAATTGTCTCTTCAGAATCTGATGAGAATAAGGAAAAAAGGGGAAGAGCTGACCAGCCATTTAAATCATCATTAGATGAGCCGGACAGAGTCTTCCCCGCCCTTTCACCCAATCAGACTTCTTTCTTGAATTTGCAGCTGACATCAACTCCCCTCATAAAGAGAGCTCCGGGGAGGCCTATGGCTGATAACCCTTCACCGCCTAGTGTGGTGAAGAAAAAAGCCATAGTACAGTACTCTTATAACGGTGGAACATTTTAATATTTGTATTTTTTTAGACATTGTGTTTTTTAAAGCAGTCTTTTAATGTTTTTACCCATAGTTGATTATGTATAACCTGTTGTTTTTATCATTATTAATGGCTCTCACAGTCACTACTTTAAATGTTAGAAGTGTTAAGTCGACTGTGAGAGCCCAAACTGTTTTATCCTTTTTAAGTAAATGTGATTCAGATGTGTTTTTACTTCAAGAATGTTCTCTACCCTTTTTAAAATCTTACCAGGAGTGGGAGAGGAGATGGAACCATGGGCCCTCCATCTGGAGCGGGTCCAATAACAACCGCTCCGATGGAGTGGCCCTCCTGATCAAAAACCCCCAAGTGCTGGTGAAGGGCAGCACTGTGGTGATTGATGGGCGGGCACTTTTAACACATCTGACATTTTTAGGAAAGGATTTTAACATTTTGAATGTGTATGGTTTTAATGATAAAAATGACAGGTTTGACCTTTTACAGGACTTGCAGTCCCACATGTTAGGTAGGGCTCCCCTAGTGGTAGGAGGGGATTTTAACACTGTTTTAACCAATAAAGATAGGAAAGGGGCAGGGGAGGATTTTAGAGTAGATAAGGCAGGGGTTTTATTGCAAAACCTATGTAGAGATTTTAAACTAACAGACTGCTTTAGATACATGCATCCAAGAGAGGAGGGCTTCACCTGGTTCAGTGGTGATGGCACCAGAGCCTCTCGCATTGACTACATTTTTACACGGGACTGCCCGCCGACTGATGCTAGATTATCCCCTGTTTTCTTTTCCGATCACGCTATGCTAACATGCACCCTCTCACTTTCTTCGGGTGTGACTGTAGGAAGAGGTCTGTGGAAGCTGAACTGCTCCCTCCTAGAAGACAAGGAGGTGGTGAAGGAGTACAGGGAGCAGTTCAGTGGATGGCAGACCCTTCAAGACTGTTTCCAGACACGAGCACACTGGTGGGAGATGGTGAAGGAAAGGACTAGGAACTTTTTTAGGAAGGTAGGCAAGCAGAAAAAAGATAGGGAAAACAGATGCATGTTGGGACTGCAAAAACGACTTCAAAGGTATTTTAATTTAATTCAACAGGGTTTGGATTTTAATGAAGAAATAAAGGAGGTGAAAAAAGAAATGTCAATTTTAGCAGAAATAAAAAGCAAAGGTGTCATATTAAGAAGTAAAGAACGGGATATAGAGGAGGGAGAGAAATGCACAAACTACTTTTTTAAGAAGATTATTAGTAAAGGGGGGGTAATATCAAATTTAAAAGATATAGAGGGAAACACAATAAAAGACACAGAAGGGATAAAGAAAGTAGTAGAAGATTTTTATGGGGATTTGTATAAAGAAAAAGAAATTTGCAATGACACCTTGGGAGAAGTTTTAAAGTTCATTGATAAGACAGTAGGGGATGGTGTGTTTTTAGCCCAGGATTTTAACCTTTTAGAGTTGGATAAATGTGTAAAGAATTTTAAGAAGGGGAAGTCCCCCGGCCAAGACGGACTTCCCCTGGAGTTTTATCTGACTTTCTGGGACATTTTAGCACACAACCTTTTAACTGTTTTTATGGACTTTGAACGACTTGACAGACTACCTGACAGTTTTAGAATAGGGATAGTCTCGCTTTTACACAAGAAACATGACAAGACTGACCTAAAGAACTTCAGACCAATCACTCTTTTAGACTTCGACTGCAAACTATTTAGTAAACTTTTAACAAATCGAATGTCTTTGTTTTTAGGGGATGTGATTCACCCGGATCAAGCCTGCGCCATTCCGGGGAGGAGGATCACAGACAGCCTCGTACTGATCCGAGACACCATCTGTTATACGAGAGACAGAAACATGCGGCTGGTAGTCCTAAATTTAGATTTTGAGAAAGCATTTGATCGAGTCTCGCACCAGTACCTCTTCCAGGTACTGCAAAAAATGGGGTTTCCAGGGAGGTTCCTAGCTTGGGTGGGACTGCTGTACAGAGACATCACCAGCAGAATTCTTGTAAATGGGCAACTGACAAAAGCGGTGGGAATACACTGCGGTGTCCGTCAGGGGTGTCCGTTATCCCCCCTCCTCTACGTTGCCTGCATCGAGCCCTTGGCGCAGCTCTTGAGAAGGGATCAACGAATCTGTGGGGTGGGCATTCCTGGGAGTGGGGGACTGACCGCCAAGTGTGTTTTATATATGGACGACGTGAACCTTTTATGCACTGACCTTTTATCTGTTGACCGAGCACTGGACCAGACTGACTGGTACGGACGGGCCTCTGGGGCTAAATTAAACAGAGAAAAGACCCAAGCCCAATTTTACGGACCATGGACAGTGACCGATGTGGACAGACTCCCCCTGACAGTGACACAGACTGACCTACAGATACTTGGGGTTAAGTTTGACAGGGAGGGGGGAGGTACAGGGAACTGGAAGGACGTGATAGGGAAAGTTAGACAGCGACTGGGGTACTGGGGACTCAGACGACTGACTTTTGAAGGCAAGGTTTTAATCATTAAAGCTGTGATTTTACCTGTGCTTTTACTCATCTGTTCTGTTTTTATCCCGTCACGAACCACTCTTTTAGCTTTAGACCGAGCCATGTTTTATTTCCTGTGGGGGTCCAAGTGGGAGAGACTGAAAAGGGAGGAGGTAAAAAAGACACCCAAGAACGGAGGGAAAGGACTCCCAGACCTCCACCTGTTTTTAGGCAGCCGCTACACTACGCTACATATGGCATACGCCTTGGCCCCATCCAGAGATCACAAAACAACAGCGATGGCACGGTTCTGGATGGGGTCATACCTGAGACGGCTGCAACTTTTAAAAACAGACTTGAGAGAACCCGTGTCTTTTAATCTCCCACCGGCATATGTTTTTATCAAGAAGTTTTTAAAAAGATATAACATGGAGAATGAGAACAAAGCTATTTTAATTAAACACCGTTCTCTTCTTTCTCTTGTGCAGGAGCGGGAAGCAGTGAGTCCGGTGCGCGGGCTTGCATTCGGCGAGCCCTCCACCGTTTGGCGCAACGTAGCCCACCCTGCCCTCATGAACAGACACCGAGACCTGTCGTGGATGGTGGCCCATGAGATCCTCCCGGTCAGGGCCGTCATGCACTCCCGGGGCATGGCGGCATCTGCCACCTGCCCCCGACCAGGGTGTGGCGCCCCCGAGACGGTGCGGCACTTGCTCTGGGAGTGCAACACAGCGAAAGACCTGTGGGCACGAGCCGGCCCCCTACTATACCCGTGCCTGCCAGCGGGAGAGGTCCTAGATGCCCAACTGGTGCTCTACGGGGTGAGCCGGAGGAGCATACCATCAGCGGACTTCGCCAGACTCTGGCTCACCCTGACATGCTTTAAAGAAGCACTCTGGACCTCCCGCAGCCTGCTGGTAGGGAAGCGCGTGGAGACCACCCCACAGGCGGTGGTAGCTGCGGCCATTGAGACCTTGAGGGGATGTGTCGCACGTCGCCCATTCGGAGGAGGGGGTCAGAGGCCCACCATAGAGGTCCGGCCCTGACTGCGCGAGTGCCACCGCTGCCATGGTTGAGGGTCTCCTCTGGGAGCCTGAAACGGCGGTCGCGGGGAACTGTTCATGAAGGCGGGCGAGGCAGTCTTGATAAGGACTCACCCCGCTCCTGTACAACAGCCATGTTTTTTTTTAAACATGTAATGTCATAACGTGTACTTGTATTTTTTACAATAAAACCTTTCGAAAGAAAAAAAATCTGTTCTTATCAGTTTAATATCTGATACGTCCCCTACCCGGGGACCATATATTAAATTGATTTTTGCAACAGGGAGCTGGAATCGGGGCTTGCTCCGTCCACTCCACGCATCGACCTGGTATTGCAGTACATCCAGGAACGGTGCACTCCTATCTCATGTGAAGAAGAAGAAGAAGAAGAAGAAGAAGAAGAATAATAATAATAATAATAATAATAATAATAATAATAATAATAATAATTACTTTTTAATTAAAAAAAATGTAGAAGAGAAGAAGAACTCAAGGGCACACTAGTAGTGGTGTGGTTTCAGGCGGGATTTGAACTCATAACCTTCCGATCACAAGTCCAACTCACTATCCACTAGACCACCACTACCCACAAAAAACGCACAAGCCTTTCGCCTTTTACTAAAGTACACTCTGGTTTCTCTTCAGATCACAGTGATTGCTTCTCGGCCTTTTGGCTAAGAGCAAACTCTGGTTTCTCTTCAAGAAACGCACAGGCCTTTCGCCCTTACTAGAGACTTCTATTAAAGCTAGTCTTCGGTGGGGTGTGGGTTTTTGTGTTTTTTTTGAGAAATCTAGGGTTTTTCCTTTTTCCTCACTAGGCTCTATGCCCCTCCTTTTTTTCTATTCTTGGTCGGGGAGCACGTCTTCTCAGTAGGTGGCTTGACCGCTGCTGGGAGGTGGCTCCCCCGACCCACCCCCCCCTCTTTGAGCGGAACAGGCCGGGATCCGAGAGGAGCTGCCGGAGACCCGCGACTCTTCCAGTAGGTGGCCTTTTCACCACTGGGGCAGTTCGGCCGCTGGGCAGCCCCCCTCCAAAGAGCGGAAAGGCCGGACCCCGAGAGGAGCTTCCAAAGACCGCGACTCTTCCAGTAGGTGACCAGTAGGTGGCCTGCCCGCCACTGGAGCCACTGGAGCACGAGTTCGGCCCCTGGGCAGCCCCCCTCCAAAGAGCGGAAAGGCCGGACCCCGAGAGGAGCTTCCAAAGACCGCGACTCTTCCAGTAGGTGACCAGTAGGTGGCCTGCCCGCCACTGGAGCCACTGGAGCACGAGTTCGGCCCCTGGGCAGCCCCCCTCCAAAGAGCGGACAGGCCGGACCCCGAGAGGAGCTTCCAAAGACCGCGACTCTTTCAGTAGGTGGCCTGCCCGCCACTGGAGCACGAGTTCGGCCCCTGGGCAGCCCCCCTCAAAAGAGCGGAAAGGCCGGACCCCGAGAGGAGCTTCCGAAGACCTCGACTCTCCCAAGCACGCCAGAGGTGAGAGAGGGCCCAACACCCACCAGCCGACCCAGCTGAGCCAGTGGACCCCAACCAGACCAGGAGGGAGGACAACTATAACATCTAAGCTAGGAGCGAGAGGGACACAGGGGAGTGCTTTGAAGACCGTAGGTCTTTGGCCACCTGGTGTCCCCACTCGCTCTCAGGTGTCCCTCTTTTGTCCCCAGACGGGAACCCAGTTCCAGACCCAAGCCAGAGTCCAAAATCTGCCGTGAGGACCTGAGAGGAACAACACCCCTAACCTAACGGCAAGTACCCTATTCCCCCCCCAAAAAAATTATCTACAACCTCCCCCTAACCCTATTCCTCTCCCTCCTTCCTCCCTGATCCCCCACCCCCCCCACCCCACTCCAACGATGAACCCCGGAGCGATGCGGCGCTACAACGCCGTCAGGTTGACGCTCAACCCAACTGAGGAGGCTGCCATGGATGGAGCCCCCCAACAGAAGACTGCCAGACCAGTAACAACGATGACCCGCCTGGAATTCAGCAGGGCGGTTCTACAGAGAGGTATGGGCTTTGTGCCGTCTGATCTAAACTGCCTGGTGAAGCCCCCTGGGCCGAATGAATGTTTTGAAGTGAGCTTTAAAACCCCCCAACTGTTAGAGGAATTCTGGACCTTTCATAGGATTAATGAACACAAACCCCCACTCAACCGTTTTACAGCCCACCCACTAACGGATTTAGAATCAAAAGTGGTCACAATTCAATTCCACAATGAGGTGATTCAGGAATATGATATTGAGGTGTGGCTACACCGTCATGCCACCCTTAAATCGGGGGCCCGGATGGTCCTGGATGAAGACGGAGTGTGGACGGGGGCCAAGAAATGGCTGGTGCAACTCCGTCCGGACCCGGAGGGGATAGGCGGAGTCCAACATATCCCCAGCACCATCAACCTGGGGAACAACAGGGGCTCCGTCTACTACTACGGTATGCCGAAGCTCTGCAGGAACTGCGGCCAATTGGGCCATCTGGCAGCGGCCTGCAAGGCCGTGGTATGTAAAATCTGCCGCCAAGACCACCCGACGTCGGAGTGCACCACGACCAGACCTTGCAACCTGTGCGGGGGACAGGGGCATCTTTACCGTGACTGCCCAAGTTCCTATGCAAGTAGAGCCCGGGGCTATAAATCCAACCAACCACCACCCCAACCCCCACCCCCACCCCAACCCACACCCCCACCCCCACCCCAACCCCCACCCCAACCCCCACCCCAACCCACACCCCAACCCACACCCAACATGGAGGAAGAGAAGGGAGAGACGGAGGAGGACCGGCGCCCGAGCGATGGAGGGGACGATCAGAGCTCGAGCGACGGAGAAGGAGAAGGAGAGGAACCAACCGTCCCAGCACCCCCTACAGACAACCTCAACACCCACCCCCTCCTAAACCCCATGGCCACCTCCACCCCCTGCAAAAACACCATGAAGGGGGAGCCGGCCTCTATTGAGATAGCCACCAGCAGCACACCGCAGATCCACCTCCCCTCCCAATCAGACAGTGAAAATGACTGGAGCTTGGCTCAACCAAAACGCAAAAGACCACAAAAAAAGGCAATCCGGAAAAAACCAGACAAAAAGACTACTCCAGAACCCAAACCCCAACGCCATACAGGTAAGCCGGCTCCCCCCCCCAAACCCTCCTCCCCACCCTCTTCCTCTCTCCAGTCATCACATGCTCCTCACCCTGCACAGCCCACCAGCCACCCCCAGTCCATGCTCACCGGACCGTACGGGCCACCGAAAATCACCTCATCAACAACACAGATGAGGGGGCCACCAGGCAGTCAGAGGGGAGACAACCCCCACACCATGAGCAGCCAAGGGGAGGTACCACACTATCTGGCCCCCAACGACCCATTGGAGGGCCTCAACCTCATGTGCAATAGCTTAGCAAAAATTGGAACAAACCAAATCCAAGAACCATGAGGATAACATCTCATCTCTCAACACCAGAAGCCTCCGGCAACCAGACAAACGGGAGGTCGTCTACCAGTACATCACCCAACATCAGTCAGACATGTATATCCTCCAGGAGTGCGCCATCCCATTCAAGGAGATGGACGCCACCCTGGAGGAGGAATGGACACGGGGGGACTCTCTCTGGTCAGGCTCAAACATTGATAGAGCTGATGGGGTCGGCATTTTGGTGGCCAACCCTTTTCTGCAGACCAAAAAGGGGGAGGTTGTAGAGAGCGGGCGAATCCTGGTTCTGGACCTAGAGATCCAGGGTTCGCCGCTGAGGGTCATCAATGTGTACGGCCCAACCAACGTGGCCAAGAGAGTCTCCCTTTTCAAGAAACTTCGGTCTCTCCTCCTCATCCCCACACCAGTCCTAGTGGGGGGAGATTTCAACTGTGCCCTCCGGGATGAGGACCGCAGCAGGCCCAGGAGAGACCGATCCACTACAGAACTTCAGTCCATCATAGACGACTTCCAACTGGTAGACGCCGGTGGCACCTCCCCGCCGACACACACAAGGGTGAGTTCCTCCGGGAATTCTTCCTCCAGGATAGACATGTTCTTGCTCTCGCCAGGTCTGAGGATGGGAACCCTGACCAGCCAGGCGGCCCACTTCTCGGACCACAGGATGTTGACAGTGTCCCTGGAATGGGATGGCCAAACAAGAGCGGGTAGGGGTACCTGGAGGATGAATACATCGATCCTTCAGGACCCAACAGTGGTGCATTCCTTCTCCAGGCGCTACCTGGAGTGGAGGACCCTAAAAGAACTGTTCGACTCCCCGATAGAGTGGTGGGAGATGGTTAAGGCCAGGACAAAGGGCTACTTCGGGTCAGTCGGAAGGAGGAAAGCGGCAGAACAGAGGGCCAGGTTTCAACACCACAACGCGGCCCTCCAACGCCTAAGTCTCCTACAACTGGGTGGTCTGGATGTGGCCCGAGAACTGGCTGAGACCAAACAACACCTTGCCACCCTCTACCGGGAGCAACAACAAAAGAAACAGTTCAGGGAAAAACTCCAGGGCCTGGAGGAGGAGGAGAAATGCACACGCCACTTCTTCCGCAAGGCACGGTCAAAACACAAGCCTATCCTGTCCCTATACGACACCAATGGGGACACCGTGTCAGACAGAGGCAACATCCCGGGGGTGGCAAGAGAGTTCTACGAGAGTCTCTACAACATCAAGACAACCGACGAGACTCTCATGGCCACCTTCCTGGATGGTCTGGACCGGGTCCCCGAGGGTGGTGAGAGTGAGAACCCAGAGCTGACCACGGAGTAGCTCACCCGGGCCGTGCACTCCTTGAATACACACAAGGCCCCTGGACCGGATGGGATCCCAGCAGAGTTCTACAAGACTCTCTGGGATCTCCTCAAGGAGGACTTGGCGGAGGTCTTCAAAGCCGTCTACAGGGAAGGGAGGCTTGGAGAGTCAATGAGACAGAGTACGGTCACACTGATCCCCAAGAAAGGGGACCTCAAGGACCTCCGGAACTGGCGCCCCATCAATCTCCTCCCAGTGGACTATAAAATTATGACAAAAGCCCTCACCCAACGGTTTCAAACCCTCCTCCCCTCAGTTATAGCCCCTGACCAGACCTGTAGCGTCCCGGTAGGTCCATCAATGACAACCTGCTCCTGGTGAGAGACCTCATCCTGCACTCCCAGGAGCGGAGGTCCCCTTTAGGCCTTCTCAGCCTGGATCAGGAGAAGGCCTTTGACAGGGTTAACCATGGTTTCCTGCAGAGGGTGCTGAGAGGCATGAACTTCCCCCAGCACCTGCTCAACTGGACCGAACTCTGCTACAACAACATCACGAGCAGAGTTCGGATCAACAACCAGTTGACAGACCCCTTCCCCATCAAAGCTGGAGTACGGCAGGGATGCCCCTTGGCCCCTCTACTGTACGTCATCTACCTGGAGCCGTTCCTACGGAAGATCAGGAGCTCCCCCAACATCATGGGCTACCCTCTACCAGGGGCCCGGGGGGAGAGGCTCAAGGTGGTGGCGTACATGGACGACATTACCATCGTCGGCACGGATAGTCGCTCCATTTCCACAGCAACGAAAGTGGTGGAGGACTACTGTGCAGCCACTGGCGCCCTGATCAATAGGAGTAAGTGTGAGCTGTTTCTGTCGCAGCACTGGCAGGAGAACCTGGCAACCTCCTTCCCTGTAAAGACGGAAAACATTAAACTGCTGGGGATCACCTACCAGAAAGATGGAGGAGCCTCCGGCAGCTGGAAGGAGACCATCCGCCAGGTCCAAAAGAAGATCTGTGAGTGGAGTGCACGGCCTCTCACAATGACAGGCAAGATCCTGGTCCTGAAGGCTATTGTTCTTCCCATTCTCCTTTACCTGGGCAGGGTGTTTCCCCCAGACAGAGCAGTATCCAAAACCATCGAAAGGATCATGTTTACCTTTGTCTGGGGGAGCCAGATGGAAAAACTAAAACGCACCACCCTGTACAAAACAGTGGAGAATGGGGGGAAAGGGGTCCCAGACATCCTAAACATCATTAGGGCACAGGGACTCTCCAACCTCATCAACAACATCAACAACAAAGATAGGAAAGCCAGGTTCTTTGAAATATACTATGCCACACCCATCCTCCGGACACTCAGGGTGACCGCATCAATAAATCACACTGTGCCCTACAGCTGGGACCCCCCTCCTGTCTACAAGATATGGAGGGACTTTGCCTTCAAGACAGGATTGTCCGCGGCTGGGCTGGCCTCATGGAAATACAAAGACATTATGACCTTCATAAGGTCGAAGGAAACCATTACTCACCCCAAGGCCAGCACAGCCGTGGACTCCAAACAGGTATGGAAAAACATTAATCATAAATGTACTAACAATAAACAAAAAGACATTGCCTGGATGGCTGCTCATGGTTGTCTCCCCACTAGGGAATTCTTGCATAGGCGGCACATCGCAACGACTGATAAATGCCCCCACGGATGCACGGACACAGAACACATTAACCACCTGTTCTGTGAGTGCTCCGTGGCCAGGCGGGTCTGGGCCCTGTTTGTTCCCTCTGTCTCCCTAAACAGCCTGCTGACCCTGCCCCGCTTGACGGGCGATAACATCCTGTATGGTCCTCCCGGGGGGTGCACAACCCCCCAACTACAACAACAGTGGAGGATCATCAGCGCCGTCAAGCAGGTACTCTGGGAGACGAGGAACATCAGGGTCTATCAGAAACAGAGCGTCCACCTGACAACCCTGAGGAGGAGAATCACCCTCTGCCTCAGGGACCATGCTATTGTTGACTTTAAAAATAACCCGGATCAAGCAAGAGCGGTGTGGGGGGTGGAGAGATGGAAGGACGTCATCCTCTAAACCCCCCCCCATGCCGCGCCGCATCGACCAACCCCCCCCCACCCCGGGCCTACCTCACTACACCACCAGTTCCTGCACTATCACCTTCACCACTGTTCCAGCACAAGCCCTGGTCAGCAGTATCACCATCACAAGGACCAGGAGAGGAGCAGCGCACAACACCAACAGGGAAGTTTACTGCACCTTCCACCACCTACACATGTACACAGCACTGACCCACTTCCTACTCTCACCAGAATATCAACACACACAACCCACAGCCGAACCAGCCGTCTCTGCCAGCACCACCAGCACCAGGATGACCAACACCACTGGGTCACAGGGAAGTACTGATCACCCGCCTGACACCAAAATGCACACTACACAAACCATGCACACCTCCCTTCTCTCACTCCTGTATCTTTTCAGGCACATGTCATATCCAGCTCTGACACCTACCCAGGCTTCCAGACCCAGGAGCAGAGACCGGCGGGAACCACCACGTCACCCCAGCACCAACCCCAGGTTCCAACTCAGCGACCCCAAACCCCCCCCCAACTCCAGGCCCCCAGCTACAGGCCCAGTCCCCTACCCGCCAACCCCCAACCCCCAGCCCGGAACAAGCTGAGAAGAGCCAGGGAGCTTTTTCCCTGGATAAGCTGTGTACAGGTTTTTCGCCTCTGCTTGCCTGCCATGCGCCGAGCTCTCTGGGCCTCTCCTCAGGGGCCTCCGGTCGGCCTGCGTGCTCGATCTGCTCCGCCGCTGGGGCACCTGGTCCGGCTAGCCTCGTGAAGGGCTACAGGAGTCTGAGCCTGGTGGGCTGGGCCGGACGCGCCGGTGGTGGGTCGGGTGAGTCGGGTGTGTGGGGTCCCTCGGGGGAGGGAGGTGGGGGAGCCACGGCTTTGCACTGGTGGGCAAACTGGATAGTAGTCGCTCTACAACTAGAGGGCTGCAGGGGAATTTTTTCCCGGATGCACAGCGAACAGGTTTTTTACCCCTGCCTCCTACCGACACTGGAACCTGGACACTGAACACTGAACACTGAACATTACACTACACTGGACAATACACTGAACACTGAGCACTTTAGTTAGTTTAATGTTGGTTGTTGTTGAATGTAATGTCTTAAATGTCTGATTGTTTGATTAATTGATTGTATACACGGTGTTGCGTTTTTATAAAAACCAATAAAAAACACTTAATATCTGATACGTCCCCTACCCGGGGACCATATATTAAATTGATTTTTGCAACAGGGAGCTGGAATCGGGGCTTGCTCCGTCCACTCCACGCATCGACCTGGTATTGCAGTACATCCAGGAACGGTGCACTCCTATCTCATGTGAAGAAGAAGAAGAAGAAGAAGAAGAAGAAGAAGAAGAAGAAGAAGAAGAAGAAGAAGAAGAAGAAGAAGAAGAAGAAGAAGAAGAAGAAGAAGAAGAAGAAGAAGAAGAAGAAGAAGAAGAAGAAGAAGAAGAAGAAGAAGAAGAAGAAGAAGAAGAAGAAGAAGAAGAAGAAGAAGAAGAAGAAGAAGAAGAAGAAGAAGAAGAAGAACAATAACAATAATAATAATAATAATAATAATAATAATAATAATTACTTTTTAATTAAAAAAAATGTTATAGAAGAGAAGAAGAACTCAAGGGCACACTAGTAGTGGTGTGGTTTCAGGCGGGATTTGAACTCATAACCTTCCGATCACAAGTCCAACTCACTATCCACTAGACCACCACTACCCACAAAAAACGCACAAGCCTTTCGCCTTTTACTAAAGACTTCTGTGGAGAGGAACACACGAGTTCAAGCTATTTTTGGCAGGCTCTGCGTCTAGCTGAGCCCATATCCGTGTTTCAAGGTAAGCCAGGTGGGGGTCACAGGTCACAGGTCACAGGTCACAGGTCAACCCGGCTTTCACACTTTGACCTTAATGGCGGCGGAGGTGGGCGCGGTTCAATTTATGGGTTATCGCTTCTCGGCCTTTTGGCTAAGATCAAGTGTAGTATCTGTTCTTATCAGTTTACCTCACCCTGCACAGCCCACCAGCCACCCCCAGTCCATGCTCACCGGACCGTACGGGCCACCGAAAATCACCTCATCAACAACACAGATGAGGGGGCCACCAGGCAGTCAGAGGGGAGACAACCCCCACACCATGAGCAGCCAAGGGGAGGTACCACACTATCTGGCCCCCAACGACCCATTGGAGGGCCTCAACCTCATGTGCAATAGTTTAGCAAAAATTGGAACAAACCAAATCCAAGAACCATGAGGATAACAATCTCATCTCTCAACACCAGAAGCCTCCGGCAACCAGACAAACGGGAGGTCGTCTACCAGTACATCACCCAACATCAGTCAGACATGTATATCCTCCAGGAGTGCGCCATCCCATTCAAGGAGATGGACGCCACCCTGGAGGAGGAATGGACACGGGGGGACTCTCTCTGGTCAGGCTCAAACATTGATAGAGCTGATGGGGTCGGCATTTTGGTGGCCAACCCTTTTCTGCAGACCAAAAAGGGGGAGGTTGTAGAGAGCGGGCGAATCCTGGTTCTGGACCTAGAGATCCAGGGTTCGCCGCTGAGGGTCATCAATGTGTACGGCCCAACCAACGTGGCCAAGAGAGTCTCCCTTTTCAAGAAACTTCGGTCTCTCCTCCTCATCCCCACACCAGTCCTAGTGGGGGGAGATTTCAACTGTGCCCTCCGGGATGAGGACCGCAGCAGGCCCAGGAGAGACCGATCCACTACAGAACTTCAGTCCATCATAGACGACTTCCAACTGGTAGACGCCGGTGGCACCTCCCCGCCGACACACACAAGGGTGAGTTCCTCCGGGAATTCTTCCTCCAGGATAGACATGTTCTTGCTCTCGCCAGGTCTGAGGATGGGAACCCTGACCAGCCAGGCGGCCCACTTCTCGGACCACAGGATGTTGACAGTGTCCCTGGAATGGGATGGCCAAACAAGAGCGGGTAGGGGTACCTGGAGGATGAATACATCGATCCTTCAGGACCCAACAGTGGTGCATTCCTTCTCCAGGCGCTACCTGGAGTGGAGGACCCTAAAAGAACTGTTCGACTCCCCGATAGAGTGGTGGGAGATGGTTAAGGCCAGGACAAAGGGCTACTTCGGGTCAGTCGGAAGGAGGAAAGCGGCAGAACAGAGGGCCAGGTTTCAACACCACAACGCGGCCCTCCAACGCCTAAGTCTCCTACAACTGGGTGGTCTGGATGTGGCCCGAGAACTGGCTGAGACCAAACAACACCTTGCCACCCTCTACCGGGAGCAACAACAAAAGAAACAGTTCAGGGAAAAACTCCAGGGCCTGGAGGAGGAGGAGAAATGCACACGCCACTTCTTCCGCAAGGCACGGTCAAAACACAAGCCTATCCTGTCCCTATACGACACCAATGGGGACACCGTGTCAGACAGAGGCAACATCCCGGGGGTGGCAAGAGAGTTCTACGAGAGTCTCTACAACATCAAGACAACCGACGAGACTCTCATGGCCACCTTCCTGGATGGTCTGGACCGGGTCCCCGAGGGTGGTGAGAGTGAGAACCCAGAGCTGACCACGGAGGAGCTCACCCGGGCCTTGCACTCCTTGAATACACACAAGGCCCCTGGACCGGATGGGATCCCAGCAGAGTTCTACAAGACTCTCTGGGATCTCCTCAAGGAGGACTTGGCGGAGGTCTTCAAAGCCGTCTACAGGGAAGGGAGGCTTGGAGAGTCAATGAGACAGAGTACGGTCACACTGATCCCCAAGAAAGGGGACCTCAAGGACCTCCGGAACTGGCGCCCCATCAATCTCCTCCCAGTGGACTATAAAATTATGACAAAAGCCCTCACCCAACGGTTTCAAACCCTCCTCCCCTCAGTTATAGCCCCTGACCAAACCTGTAGCGTCCCCGGTAGGTCCATCAACGACAACCTGCTCCTGGTGAGAGACCTCATCCTGCACTCCCAGGAGCGGAGGTCCCCTTTAGGCCTTCTCAGCCTGGATCAGGAGAAGGCCTTTGACAGGGTTAGCCATGGTTTCCTGCAGAGGGTGCTGAGGGGCATGAACTTCCCCCAGCACCTGCTCAACTGGACCGAACTCTGCTACAACAACATCACGAGCAGAGTTCGGATCAACAACCAGTTGACAGACCCCTTCCCCATCAAAGCTGGAGTACGGCAGGGATGCCCCTTGGCCCCTCTACTTCTGCTTCCTGCTTCTGAGTAGATTAGACGTGTTTCTCCCTCGCTCCTCTCATACCACTGCTTTCCTGCTTTTTTCTTGCTTCTTTTTTATAGTTTTAACATTTTTTTTTAATATAGCTGTTATTCCTACCATGCCTGCTATCTGTCAAAGTTGTGTGGATCTTTCAAAGAGAGTAGACTTATTGGAATATACTCTCCAGGGGCGACTCTCCGCACTCGAGAATCGCTACGCTAATGGTTCTCCACCCACGCAAGCCATTGAAGAGGATTTAAATCAAAATTCACACTTCCCAAAGCTAACGAGGCAGGTGACAGCTGCAAAATTCACTGGACAGATGAATTATCCCCCGAAACTACTGAAAAGCAGCCAACTGAAGTCCTCGTTAGCACCGCTAGCATCATTAGCAACAGGTAGGCCCGAGCCATGGGCTTGCATGACTAAACAGAGCCGAGATAGGAGTCTGAGACACCGGCCCGCGGAGCAGCGAGCTGGCATGACTCCCAAGGCCCGAGATAAGAACATCAGAGTCACGCCAAGATTTCCCAGGCCTGGGAATCACGTGACTCCCCGCCCCCCCCCGGTGACTCCCCGGCCCGCAGACACGAGCTCAAGGTCACCCCCTCCTTCTTCTACTTCTTTGTGTGACATGCAGCGGATGAAACAGACTTCACCTCCAAAAGATACTTTGTTGATTGGAGACTCGGCGATCAGAAACGTAAGAGGTAAAAAATTACATATCCACTGTCTTCCTAACCTAACGGTCTCAGAAATAACAAAAGATTTGGAAGAAACACTGTCTAAAAACCCAGACACAAAGCGTCTTGTATTACATGTGGGACAAACCGATTCACGTAAAATGGGCTCAGTAGACTTGAGACGTGATTTCATGGAACTTTTCAATAGACTTGACAAGCTTAAGATTGAGACATTCATCTGTGGACCGCTACCCACTGTTGACAGAGGTAACCTGGAATTCAGCCGGCTCCTAAGCCTTAATACGTGGCTCTCTGCTGCGTGCCAACTTAAAAGGCTGAAATTCATTGACCACTGGAACATATTCTGGAGGCAGAGAGACCTATTCAAAAGAGATGGCCTCCACTTAAACAGATCGGGAGAATACCATTTGATGAACAACATACTCTTCAACCTCATAAACTCTGCTCCCCCTTCCCTCGCTCTTGAACCAACTGAAAGGCCTACAGTGCAGGATTCTTCAGACTCAGCACAGGCAGCTGAACTGCTCACAGTGGATAAACTCTCCCCACAGTCCTGCGACTCATCACAGCCTACAGTAAAGGGCCCTCCAAACTCATCACAGCTGGCTGAACCCCCACTAAGGCGACGGTCCAGCCCCTTTTCTCTCCCCCCACCCTCCCTCCCTGCCCCCGACCCCCCAAACCACTCTGCCCCCGACCCCCCAAACCACTCTACCCCCAACTCCCAGAGACACTCATCCACTGAGTCCACTGAGCTCTCCTTCCTCCAACTCACGCCGTTCCTGCCTTTCTCAGCTAGGTTAGAGAAAATGGTGAAGACAGGAGTAGAGCTCACCCCGAAAGCTGCTCCATCTCAGGCAACTCTCCATTCTACAACACCTGGCCCCACACTCCCTGTGACGCCAGCCTCATCAACAATGCCAGCCTCATCAACAATACCCATCGCCCTACCCCGCCACAGGATGCTATCTACAACACCCATCCCCATCCCCCGGATGACACCCAGAATCAGTTGATGCTCTAACAGTCCCTGCTTCCATAGAGTTGATACCATTGACATTCCTGATATAAAGCTGGGACTCTCAACTCTTGCTATCCCTGTTCATATCAGTAACAGAACAGTTAATTGCAAGTCTGAATGCTTTATACACCCCTCAAATTTAATTTCTGTACCCTGCCACACACAGCCCACACAGAGACCAAACACAAAACCACTCAAGCTAGCACTTTTCAATGCCAGATCCTTAGCTAATAAGTCTCTCTTAATCAACGACTTGATTAGCTCCTATGAACTAGATTTCTTATTTATCACTGAGACCTGGTTAGATAAAGATAACAAGACACCAATTCTTATTGAGTCTGCACCCCCCAATTTTAGAACCTCAGATGTCGTTAGATCCCACAAAAAAGGTGGTGGAATCGCCTCTTTCTTCCGAGACAGTTTTAACTGCAAACAGAAATCCTTCGGGGAATTTTTATCATTTGAATATCTTTCAGTTGTTTTTAAATGTTCCACTCGAATTATTTTTATAATTTTATACAGACCACCCCAATACTCTACTAGCTTCTTTAATGAACTTACAGAGCTTCTCTCCATCATTACTACTGAATTTAATGGTCTGATCATTGCTGGTGATTTCAATATTCATGTAGATAACTCAGAGGACAACAAAGCCAAAGAACTCTCTGTTCTGTTAGATGTTTTTGAACTTCAACAACATGTGAACCTCCCTACTCATAATCGAGGTCACACTCTGGACCTTATCATCACCAAAGGCCTAGATATTTCAAATGTTGTTGTAACTGACATTGCCCTGTCTGACCACTGTTGCATATTCTTTGACGTATCTATCTTTCCTGTTATTCAAACTATGTCTAAAACTATTTCCAAACGATATATCAATGAAAAGACCAGTGCACTGTTCACACAGGCCTTTTCCCTAGCCCCCCCACCCCAAACTTCTATTCCAAACTCAGTAAATGACCTTCTACACGATTTCAACTTAAAAATCACAAAAACCATTGATGATATTGCACCCATTAGATCCAAATGCATCTCTGGTAAGCAAAAAGCTCCCTGGAGAACTGCCCCATCCGTAAAGACCCAAAAAAGAGAATGTCGTAAAGCAGAGCGCAGATGGAGAAAAACAAACCTTCAAGTCCACTATGATATCTATAAAGAGAATCTTCAGAACTATAACTTAGAAATAAGAAGTGCCAGGCAATCATTTTTCTCTAAGATCATAAACAATAACATAAATAATGCCCGCATCCTTTTCAGAACTGTTGACAGACTAACAAATCCCCCAACACCCATTGCTCAGGAATTTCACTCAACTAGTAAATGCAATGAGCTTGCATCCTTTTTTAACAATAAAATAGAAACCATTAGACAAGGCATTAGGTCTTCTGTGTCAGGCATGAAAAACATGTCCCCATTAACAACCCCAAATAGGGCGGACATAACAACCATGTCACAATTTAACACCATTGATTACAAGACCCTAGATAAAATCATGTCACGTCTTAAACCATCCACCTGTGCCCTTGATGTCCTGCCAACAAGCTTTTTTAAAAACATATTTAGCTGCATGGCAGGCGAACTAATACAAATAATTAACACCTCCCTTTCATCAGGAATCTTCCCTGAAGCCCTGAAAACTGCAGTTATTAAGCCTCTACTAAAAAAGAACGGCCTAGACCCATTTGTACTAAACAACTACAGACCCATATCAAACCTTCCCTGTACAGGAAAAATTATTGAAATGGTTGCCCACGAACAACTTAGCAATTATTTGACCCTAAATGATCTCTTTGATGACTTTCAATCAGGCTTTCGCCCCCTACATAGCACTGAAACGGCCCTTATTAAGGTCCTTAATGACATTCGCGTAAACACAGACTCCGGAAAAATCTCAGTTTTGGTACTACTAGATCTTAGTGCTGCCTTTGACACTGTAGACCATGACATTCTAATAGATAGACTAAAAACCTGGGTAGGACTTTCGGGCACTGCCCTAAACTGGTTTAGATCCTACCTACAGGACAGAAGCTACTATGTCTCCATTGGCAACTTTGTATCTGACCAAATTAAAATGACATGTGGGGTTCCCCAAGGGTCAATCCTTGGCCCCCTTCTATTCAATCTCTACATGCTTCCATTGGGACACATCATAAAAAAGAACAAAATTGCCTACCACAACTATGCGGATGACACTCAAATCTACATAGCCCTCTCACCGAACGACTATAGTCCCATTGACAATCTCTGTAATTGCATTGAGCAAATAAACGCCTGGATGACACAAAACTTCCTCCAACTAAACAAGGACAAAACAGAGATAATTGTATTCGGTGCACCTGACAAAAGATCGAAAGTCAGTGCAAAACTTGATTCTCTCTCTCTTCACAGTAAAAAACAGGTCAGAAATCTTGGTGTAATTCTAGACTCCGATCTAAACTTCAACAGCCACATAAACTCAATAACTAAATCAGCCTACTATCACCTGAAAAACATAACAAGAATGAGAGGTTTCATGTCCAAGCAAGACCTTGAAAAACTCATCCATGCATTTGTTTCGAGTAGACTTGATTATTGTAATGGTCTACTAACAGGCCTATCTAAAGGAGCTGTTCGTAAATTGCAGCTCATCCAAAACGCCGCTGCTAGGGTCCTAACAAAAACAAAGAAATTTGAACACATTACACCAATCCTGAGATCCCTGCACTGGCTACCAGTCTCTCAGAGAATTGAATTCAAAATCCTCCTAATTACATACAAATCACAAAATGGTCTTGGACCAAAATACATATCAGATCTCCTCCCACCCTATATTCCCGCAATGTCCCTAAGGTCAGCTGAGACAAATCAGCTAATAATTCCAAGAGTAAAAACAAAACACGGTGCAGCAGCTTTCAGTCACGCTGCTGCATGCTCCTGGAACAAACTCCCTGAAGAAATCAAACAGGCCCAAACCCTTAAAATATTTAAATCTAAGCTAAAAACCTTCATGTTTTGCACCAGTTATGATTAAACACAAACACTTCTATCAATGTCTTTTTTCCATTAACTATTGTCTTTTTAAATGTTTTATCTATTTACTTCTTATATTTGCTTTTATTCATTGTAATTTTTATTTTCTTATGCTCCTCTTGTGGAGGGATGTGGAGGGATATGGAGGGATATGGAGTGGTGTAGAGGGATGTAGAGGGATGTAGAGGGATGTAGAGGGATGTGGAGGGATGTAGAGGGATGTAGAGGGATGTGGAGGGATGTAGAGGGATGTGGAGGGATGTAGAGGGATGTGAAGGGATGTGGAGGGATGTAGAGGGATGTAGAGGGATGTAGAGTGATGTGGAGGGATGTAGAGGGATGTAGAGGATTGTAGAGGAATGTGGAGGGATGTGGAGGGATGTAGAGGGATGTAGAGGGATGTGGAGGGATGTAGAGGGATGTAGAGGGATGTAGAGGGATGTGGAGGGATGTAGAGGGATGTAGAGGGATGTAGAAGGATGTGGAGGGATATGATTAAACACAAACACTTCTATCAATGTCTTTTTCCCATTAACTATTGTCTTTTTAAATGTTTGATCTATTTACTTCTTATATTTGCTTTTATTCATTGTAATTGTTATTTTCTTATGCTCCTCTTGCTGTATTTTTAAATAATGCATGTAAAGCACTTTGAATTGCCCCTGTTGTATGAAATGTGCTATACAAATAAACTTGCCTTGCCTTGCCTTGCCTTACGTCATCTACCTGGAGCCGTTCCTACGGAAGATCAGGAGCTCCCCCAACATCATGGGCTACCCTCTACCAGGGGCCCGGGGGGAGAGGCTCAAGGTGGTGGCGTACATGGACGACATTACCATCGTCGGCACAGATAGTCGCTCCATTTCCACAGCAACGAAAGTGGTGGAGGACTACTGTGCAGCCACTGGCGCCCTGATCAATAGGGGTAAGTGTGAGCTGTTTCTGTCGCAGCACTGGCAGGAGAACCTGGCAACCTCCTTCCCTGTAAAGACGGAAAACATTAAGCTGCTGGGGATCACCTACCAGAAAGATGGAGGAGCCTCCGGCAGCTGGAAGGAGACCATCCGCCAGGTCCAAAAGAAGATCTGTGAGTGGAGTGCACGGCCTCTCACAATGACAGGCAAGATCCTGGTCCTGAAGGCTATTGTTCTTCCCATTCTCCTTTACCTGGGCAGGGTGTTTCCCCCAGACAGAGCAGTATCCAAAACCATCGAAAGGATCATGTTTACCTTTGTCTGGGGGAGCCAGATGGAAAAACTAAAACGCACCACCCTGTACAAAACAGTGGAGAATGGGGGGAAAGGGGTCCCAGACATCCTAAACATCATTAGGGCACAGGGACTCTCCAACCTCATCAACAACATCAACAACAAAGATAGGAAAGCCAGGTTCTTTGAAATATACTATGCCACACCCATCCTCCGGACACTCAGGGTGACCGCATCAATAAATCACACTGTGCCCTACAGCTGGGACCCCCCTACAGTCTACAAGATATGGAGGGACTTTGCCTTCAAGACAGGATTGTCCGCGGCTGGGCTGGCCTCATGGAAATACAAAGACATTATGACCTTCATAAGGTCGAAGGAAACCATTACTCACCCCAAGGCCAGCACAGCCGTGGACTCCAAACAGGTATGGAAAAACATTAATCATAAATGTACTAACAATAAACAAAAAGACATTGCCTGGATGGCTGCTCATGGTTGTCTCCCCACTAGGGAATTCTTGCATAGGCGGCACATCGCAACGACTGAGAAATGCCCCCACGGATGCACGGACACAGAACACATTAACCACCTGTTCTGTGAGTGCCCCGTGGCCAGGCGGGTCTGGGCCCTGTTTGTTCCCTCTGTCTCCCTAAACAGCCTGCTGACCCTGCCCCGCTTGACGAGCGAGAACATCCTGTATGGTCCTCCCGGGGGGTGCACAACCCCCCAACTACAACAACAGTGGAGGATCATCAGCGCCGTCAAGCAGGTACTCTGGGAGACGAGGAACTTCAGGGTCTATCAGAAACAGAGCGTCCACCTGACAACCCTGAGGAGGAGAATCACCCTCTGCCTCAGGGACCATGCTATTGTTGACTTTAAAAATAACCCGGATCAAACAAGAGCGGTGTGGGGGGTGGAGAGATGGAAGGACGTCATCCTCTAAACCCCCCCCCCATGCCGCGCCGCATCGCCCAACCCCCCCCCACCCCGGGCCTACCTCACTACACCACCAGTTCCTGCACTATCACCTTCACCACCGTTCCAGCACAAGCCCTGGTCAGCAGTATCACCATCACAAGGACCAGGAGAGGAGCAGCGCACAACACCAACAGGGAAGTTTACTGCACCTTCCACCACCTACACATGTACACAGCACTGACCCACTTCCTACCCTCACCAGAATATCACCACACACAACCCACAGCCGAACCAGCCGTCTCTGCCAGCACCACCAGCACCAGGATGACCAACACCACTGGGTCACAGGGAAGTACTGATCACCCGCCTGACACCAAAATGCACACTACACAAACCATGCACACCTCCCTTCTCTCACTCCTGTATCTTTTCAGGCACATGTCATATCCAGCTCTGACACCTACCCAGGCTTCCAGACCCAGGAGCAGAGACCGGCGGGAACCACCACGTCACCCCAGCACCAACCCCAGGTTCCAACTCAGCGACCCCAAACCCCCTGTTCCGGGCCCCCCCCCCCCAACTCCAGGCCCCCAGCTACAGGCCCAGTCCCCTACCCGCCAACCCCCAACCCCCAGCCCGGAACAAGCTGAGAAGAGCCAGGGAGCTTTTTCCCTGGATAAGCTGTGTACAGGTTTTTCGCCTCTGCTTGCCTGCCATGCGCCGAGCTCTCTGGGCCTCTCCTCAGGGGCCTCCGGTCGGCCTGCGTGCTCGATCTGCTCCGCCGCTGGGGCGCCTGGTCCGGCTAGCCTCGTGAAGGGCTACAGGAGTCTGAGCCTGGTGGGCTGGGCCGGATGCGCCGGTGGTGGGGCGGGTCGGGTGAGTCGGGTGTGTGGGGTCCCTCGGGGGAGGGAGGTGGGGGAGCCACGGCTTTGCACTGGTGGGCAAACTGGATAGTAGTCGCTCTACAACTAGAGGGCTGCAGGGGAATTTTTTTCCCGGATGCACAGCGAACAGGTTTTTTACCCCTGCCTCCTACCGACACTGGAACCTGGACACTGAACACTGAACACTGAACATTACACTACACTGGACAATACACTGAACACTGAGCACTTTAGTTAGTTTAATGTTGGTTGTTGTTGAATGTAATGTCTTAAATGTCTGATTGTTTGATTAATTGATTGCATATACGGTGTTGTGTTTTTATAAAAACCAATAAAAAACACCTGTTCTTATCAGTTTAATATCTGATACGTCCCCTACCCGGGGACCATATATTAAATTGATTTTTGCAACAGGGAGCTGGAATCGGGGCTTGCTCCGTCCACTCCACGCATCGACCTGGTATTGCAGTACATCCAGGAACGGTGCACTCCTATCTCATGTGAAGAAGAAGAAGAAGAAGAAGAAGAAGAAGAAGAAGAAGAAGAAGAAGAAGAAGAAGAAGAAGAAGAAGAAGAAGAAGAAGAAGAAGAAGAAGAAGAAGAAGAAGAAGAAGAAGAAGAAGAAGAAGAAGAAGAAGAAGAAGAAGAAGAAGAAGAAGAAGAAGAAGAAGAAGAAGAAGAAGAAGAAGAAGAAGAAGAAGAAGAAGAAGAAGAAGAAGAAGAAGAAGAAGAAGAAGAAGAAGAAGAAGAAGAAGAAGAAGAAGAATAATAATAATAATAATAATAATAATAATAATAATTACTTTTTAATTAAAAAAAATGTTATAGAAGAGAAGAAGAACTCAAGGGCACACTAGTAGTGGTGTGGTTTCAGGCGGGATTTGAACTCATAACCTTCCGATCACAAGTCCAACTCACTATCCACTAGACCACCACTACCCACAAAAAACGCACAAGCCTTTCGCCTTTTACTAAAGACTTCTGTGGAGAGGAACACACGAGTTCAAGCTATTTTTGGCAGGCTCTGCGTCTAGCTGAGCCCATATCCGTGTTTCAAGGTAAGCCAGGTGGGGGTCACAGGTCACAGGTCACAGGTCACAGGTCAACCCGGCTTTCACACTTTGACCTTAATGGCGGCGGAGGTGGGCGCGGTTCAATTTATGGGTTATCGCTTCTCGGCCTTTTGGCTAAGATCAAGTGTAGTATCTGTTCTTATCAGTCGACTGTGAGAGCCCAAACTGTTTTATCCTTTTTAAGTCAATGTGATTCAGATGTGTTTTTACTTCAAGAATGTTCTCTACCCTTTTTAAAATCTTACCAGGAGTGGGAGAGGAGATGGAACCATGGGCCCTCCATCTGGAGCGGGTCCAATAACAACCGCTCCGATGGAGTGGCCCTCCTGATCAAAAACCCCCAAGTGCTGGTGAAGGGCAGCACTGTGGTGATTGATGGGCGGGCACTTTTAACACATCTGACATTTTTGGGAAAGGATTTTAACATTTTGAATGTGTATGGTTTTAATGATAAAAATGACAGGTTTGACCTTTTACAGGACTTGCAGTCCCACATGCTAGGTAGGGCTCCCCTAGTGGTAGGAGGGGATTTTAACACTGTTTTAACCAATAAAGATAGGAAAGGGGCAGGGGAGGATTTTAGAGTAGATAAGGCAGGGGTTTTATTGCAAAACCTATGTAGAGATTTTAAACTAACAGACTGCTTTAGATACATGCATCCAAGAGAGGAGGGCTTCACCTGGTTCAGTGGTGATGGCACCAGAGCCTCTCGCATTGACTACATTTTTACACGGGACTGCCCGCCGACTGATGCTAGATTATCCCCTGTTTTCTTTTCCGATCACGCTATGCTAACATGCACCCTCTCACTTTCTTCGGGTGTGACTGTAGGAAGAGGTCTGTGGAAGCTGAACTGCTCCCTCCTAGAAGACAAGGAGGTGGTGAAGGAGTACAGGGAGCAGTTCAGTGGATGGCAGACCCTTCAAGACTGTTTCCAGACACGAGCACACTGGTGGGAGATGGTGAAGGAAAGGACTAGGAACTTTTTTAGGAAGGTAGGCAAGCAGAAAAAAGATAGGGAAAACAGATGCATGTTGGGACTGCAAAAACGACTTCAAAGGTATTTTAATTTAATTCAACAGGGTTTGGATTTTAATGAAGAAATAAAGGAGGTGAAAAAAGAAATGTCAATTTTAGCAGAAATAAAAAGCAAAGGTGTCATATTAAGAAGTAAAGAACGGGATATAGAGGAGGGAGAGAAATGCACAAACTACTTTTTTAAGAAGATTATTAGTAAAGGGGGGGTAATATCAAATTTAAAAGATATAGAGGGAAACACAATAAAAGACACAGAAGGGATAAAGAAAGTAGTAGAAGATTTTTATGGGGATTTGTATAAAGAAAAAGAAATTTGCAATGACACCTTGGGAGAAGTTTTAAAGTTCATTGATAAGACAGTAGGGGATGGTGTGTTTTTAGCCCAGGATTTTAACCTTTTAGAGTTGGATAAATGTGTAAAGAATTTTAAGAAGGGGAAGTCCCCCGGCCAAGACGGACTTCCCCTGGAGTTTTATCTGACTTTCTGGGACATTTTAGCACACAACCTTTTAACTGTTTTTATGGACTTTGAACGACTTGACAGACTACCTGACAGTTTTAGAATAGGGATAGTCTCGCTTTTACACAAGAAACATGACAAGACTGACCTAAAGAACTTCAGACCAATCACTCTTTTAGACTTCGACTGCAAACTATTTAGTAAACTTTTAACAAATCGAATGTCTTTGTTTTTAGGGGATGTGATTCACCCGGATCAAGCCTGCGCCATTCCGGGGAGGAGGATCACAGACAGCCTCGTACTGATCCGAGACACCATCTGTTATACGAGAGACAGAAACATGCGGCTGGTAGTCCTAAATTTAGATTTTGAGAAAGCATTTGATCGAGTCTCGCACCAGTACCTCTTCCAGGTACTGCAAAAAATGGGGTTTCCAGGGAGGTTCCTAGCTTGGGTGGGACTGCTGTACAGAGACATCACCAGCAGAATTCTTGTAAATGGGCAACTGACAAAAGCGGTGGGAATACACTGCGGTGTCCGTCAGGGGTGTCCGTTATCCCCCCTCCTCTACGTTGCCTGCATCGAGCCCTTGGCGCAGCTCTTGAGAAGGGATCAACGAATCTGTGGGGTGGGCATTCCTGGGAGTGGGGGACTGACCGCCAAGTGTGTTTTATATATGGACGACGTGAACCTTTTATGCACTGACCTTTTATCTGTTGACCGAGCACTGGACCAGACTGACTGGTACGGACGGGCCTCTGGGGCTAAATTAAATAGAGAAAAGACCCAAGCCCAATTTTACGGACCATGGACAGTGACCGATGTGGACAGACTCCCCCTGACAGTGACACAGACTGACCTACAGATACTTGGGGTTAAGTTTGACAGGGAGGGGGGAGGTACAGGGAACTGGAAGGACGTGATAGGGAAAGTTAGACAGCGACTGGGGTACTGGGGACTCAGACGACTGACTTTTGAAGGCAAGGTTTTAATCATTAAAGCTGTGATTTTACCTGTGCTTTTACTCATCTGTTCTGTTTTTATCCCGTCACGAACCACTCTTTTAGCTTTAGACCGAGCCATGTTTTATTTCCTGTGGGGGTCCAAGTGGGAGAGACTGAAAAGGGAGGAGGTAAAAAAGACACCCAAGAACGGAGGGAAAGGACTCCCAGACCTCCACCTGTTTTTAGGCAGCCGCTACACTACGCTACATATGGCATACGCCTTGGCCCCATCCAGAGATCACAAAACAACAGCGATGGCACGGTTCTGGATGGGGTCATACCTGAGACGGCTGCAACTTTTAAAAACAGACTTGAGAGAACCCGTGTCTTTTAATCTCCCACCGGCATATGTTTTTATCAAGAAGTTTTTAAAAAGATATAACATGGAGAATGAGAACAAAGCTATTTTAATTAAACACCGTTCTCTTCTTTCTCTTGTGCAGGAGCGGGAAGCAGTGAGTCCGGTGCGCGGGCTTGCATTCGGCGAGCCCTCCACCGTTTGGCGCAACGTAGCCCACCCTGCCCTCATGAACAGACACCGAGACCTGTCGTGGATGGTGGCCCATGAGATCCTCCCGGTCAGGGCCGTCATGCACTCCCGGGGCATGGCGGCATCTGCCACCTGCCCCCGACCAGGGTGTGGCGCCCCCGAGACGGTGCGGCACTTGCTCTGGGAGTGCAACACAGCGAAAGACCTGTGGGCACGAGCCGGCCCCCTACTATACCCGTGCCTGCCAGCGGGAGAGGTCCTAGATGCCCAACTGGTGCTCTACGGGGTGAGCCGGAGGAGCATACCATCAGCGGACTTCGCCAGACTCTGGCTCACCCTGACATGCTTTAAAGAAGCACTCTGGACCTCCCGCAGCCTGCTGGTAGGGAAGCGCGTGGAGACCACCCCACAGGCGGTGGTAGCTGCGGCCATTGAGACCTTGAGGGGATGTGTCGCACGTCGCCCATTCGGAGGAGGGGGTCAGAGGCCCACCATAGAGGTCCGGCCCTGACTGCGCGAGTGCCACCGCTGCCATGGTTGAGGGTCTCCTCTGGGAGCATGAAACGGCGGTCGCGGGGAACTGTTCATGAAGGCGGGCGAGGCAGTCTTGATAAGGACTCACCCCGCTCCTGTACAACAGCCATGTTTTTTTTTAAACATGTAATGTCATAACGTGTACTTGTATTTTTTACAATAAAACCTTTCGAAAGAAAAAAAAATCTGTTCTTATCAGTTTAAACTCTGGTTTCTCTTCAGATCGCACCGTGTATTGCTTCTCGGCCTTTTGGCTAAGAGCAAACTCTGGTTTCTCTTCAAGAAACGCACAGGCCTTTCGCCCTTACTAGAGACTTCTATTAAAGCTAGTCTCCGGTGGGGTGTGGGTTTTTGTGTTTTTTTGAGAAATCTAGGGTTTTTCCTTTTTCCTCACTAGGCTCTATGCCCCTCCTTTTTTTCTATTCTTGGTCGGGGAGCACGTCTTCTCAGTAGGTGGCTTGTCCGCTGCTGGGAGGTGGCTCCCCCGACCCACCCCCCCTCTTTGAGCGGAACAGGCCGGGATCCGAGAGGAGCTGCCGGAGACCCGCGACTCTTCCAGTAGGTGGCCTTTTCACCACTGGGGCAGTTCGGCCGCTGGGCAGCCCCCCTCCAAAGAGCGGAAAGGCCGGACCCCGAGAGGAGCTTCCAAAGACCGCGACTCTTCCAGTAGGTGACCAGTAGGTGGCCTGCCCGCCACTGGAGCCACTGGAGCACGAGTTCGGCCCCTGGGCAGCCCCCCTCCAAAGAGCGGAAAGGCCGGACCCCGAGAGGAGCTTCCAAAGACCGCGACTCTTCCAGTAGGTGACCAGTAGGTGGCCTGCCCGCCACTGGAGCCACTGGAGCACGAGTTCGGCCCCTGGGCAGCCCCCCTCCAAAGAGCGGACAGGCCGGACCCCGAGAGGAGCTTCCAAAGACCGCGACTCTTTCAGTAGGTGGCCTGCCCGCCACTGGAGCACGAGTTCGGCCCCTGGGCAGCCCCCCTCAAAAGAGCGGAAAGGCCGGACCCCGAGAGGAGCTTCCGAAGACCTCGACTCTCCCAAGCACGCCAGAGGTGAGAGAGGGCCCAACACCCACCAGCCGACCCAGCTGAGCCAGTGGACCCCAACCAGACCAGGAGGGAGGACAACTATAACATCTAAGCTAGGAGCGAGAGGGACACAGGGGAGTGCTTTCAAGACCGTAGGTCTTTGGCCACCTGGTGTCCCCACTCGCTCTCAGGTGTCCCTCTTTTGTCCCCAGACGGGAACCCAGTTCCAGACCCAAGCCAGAGTCCAAAATCTGCCGTGAGGACCTGAGAGGAACAACACCCCTAACCTAACGGCAAGTACCCTATTCCCCCCCCAAAAAAATTATCTACAACCTCCCCCTAACCCTATTCCTCTCCCTCCTTCCTCCCTGATCCCCCACCCCCCCCACCCCACTCCAACGATGAACCCCGGAGCGATGCGGCGCTACAACGCCGTCAGGTTGACGCTCAACCCAACTGAGGTGGCTGCCATGGATGGAGCCCCCCAACAGAAGACTGCCAGACCAGTAACAACGATGACCCGCCTGGAATTCAGCAGGGCGGTTCTACAGAGAGGTATGGGCTTTGTGCCGTCTGATCTAAACTGCCTGGTGAAGCCCCCTGGGCCGAATGAATGTTTTGAAGTTAGCTTTAAAACCCCCCAACTGTTAGAGGAATTCTGGACCTTTCATAGGATTAATGAACACAAACCCCCACTTAACCGTTTTACAGCCCACCCACTAACGGATTTAGAATCAAAAGTGGTCACAATTCAATTCCACAATGAGGTGATTCAGGAATATGATATTGAGGTGTGGCTACACCGTCATGCCACCCTTAAATCGGGGGCCCGGATGGTCCTGGATGAAGACGGAGTGTGGACGGGGGCCAAGAAATGGCTGGTGCAACTCCGTCCGGACCCGGAGGGGATAGGCGGAGTCCAACATATCCCCAGCACCATCAACCTGGGGAACAACAGGGGCTCCGTCTACTACTACGGTATGCCGAAGCTCTGCAGGAACTGCGGCCAATTGGGCCATCTGGCAGCGGCCTGCAAGGCCGTGGTATGTAAAATCTGCCGCCAAGACCACCCGACGTCGGAGTGCACCACGACCAGACCTTGCAACCTGTGCGGGGGACAGGGGCATCTTTACCGTGACTGCCCAAGTTCCTATGCAAGTAGAGCCCGGGGCTATAAATCCAACCAACCACCACCCCAACCCCCACCCCCACCCCAACCCACACCCCCACCCCCACCCCAACCCCCACCCCAACCCCCACCCCAACCCACACCCCAACCCACACCCAACATGGAGGAAGAGAAGGGAGAGACGGAGGAGGACCGGCGCCCGAGCGATGGAGGGGACGATCAGAGCTCGAGCGACGGAGAAGGAGAAGGAGAGGAACCAACCGTCCCAGCACCCCCTACAGACAACCTCAACACCCACCCCCTCCTAAACCCCATGGCCACCTCCACCCCCTGCAAAAACACCATGAAGGGGGAGCCGGCCTCTATTGAGATAGCCACCAGCAGCACACCGCAGATCCACCTCCCCTCCCAATCAGACAGTGAAAATGACTGGAGCTTGGCTCAACCAAAACGCAAAAGACCACAAAAAAAGGCAATCCGGAAAAAACCAGACAAAAAGACTACTCCAGAACCCAAACCCCAACGCCATACAGGTAAGCCGGCTCCCCCCCCCAAACCCTCCTCCCCACCCTCTTCCTCTCTCCAGTCATCAAATGCTCCTCACCCTGCACAGCCCACCAGCCACCCCCAGTCCATGCTCACCGGACCGTACGGGCCACCGAAAATCACCTCATCAACAACACAGATGAGGGGGCCACCAGGCAGTCAGAGGGGAGACAACCCCCACACCATGAGCAGCCAAGGGGAGGTACCACACTATCTGGCCCCCAACGACCCATTGGAGGGCCTCAACCTCATGTGCAATAGCTTAGCAAAAATTGGAACAAACCAAATCCAAGAACCATGAGGATAACAATCTCATCTCTCAACACCAGAAGCCTCCGGCAACCAGACAAACGGGAGGTCGTCTACCAGTACATCACCCAACATCAGTCAGACATGTATATCCTCCAGGAGTGCGCCATCCCATTCAAGGAGATGGACGCCACCCTGGAGGAGGAATGGACACGGGGGGACTCTCTCTGGTCAGGCTCAAACATTGATAGAGCTGATGGGGTCGGCATTTTGGTGGCCAACCCTTTTCTGCAGACCAAAAAGGGGGAGGTTGTAGAGAGCGGGCGAATCCTGGTTCTGGACCTAGAGATCCAGGGTTCGCCGCTGAGGGTCATCAATGTGTACGGCCCAACCAACGTGGCCAAGAGAGTCTCCCTTTTCAAGAAACTTCGGTCTCTCCTCCTCATCCCCACACCAGTCCTAGTGGGGGGAGATTTCAACTGTGCCCTCCGGGATGAGGACCGCAGCAGGCCCAGGAGAGACCGATCCACTACAGAACTTCAGTCCATCATAGACGACTTCCAACTGGTAGACGCCGGTGGCACCTCCCCGCCGACACACACAAGGGTGAGTTCCTCCGGGAATTCTTCCTCCAGGATAGACATGTTCTTGCTCTCGCCAGGTCTGAGGATGGGAACCCTGACCAGCCAGGCGGCCCACTTCTCGGACCACAGGATGTTGACAGTGTCCCTGGAATGGGATGGCCAAACAAGAGCGGGTAGGGGTACCTGGAGGATGAATACATCGATCCTTCAGGACCCAACAGTGGTGCATTCCTTCTCCAGGCGCTACCTGGAGTGGAGGACCCTAAAAGAACTGTTCGACTCCCCGATAGAGTGGTGGGAGATGGTTAAGGCCAGGACAAAGGGCTACTTCGGGTCAGTCGGAAGGAGGAAAGCGGCAGAACAGAGGGCCAGGTTTCAACACCACAACGCGGCCCTCCAACGCCTAAGTCTCCTACAACTGGGTGGTCTGGATGTGGCCCGAGAACTGGCTGAGACCAAACAACACCTTGCCACCCTCTACCGGGAGCAACAACAAAAGAAACAGTTCAGGGAAAAACTCCAGGGCCTGGAGGAGGAGGAGAAATGCACACGCCACTTCTTCCGCAAGGCACGGTCAAAACACAAGCCTATCCTGTCCCTATACGACACCAATGGGGACACCGTGTCAGACAGAGGCAACATCCCGGGGGTGGCAAGAGAGTTCTACGAGAGTCTCTACAACATCAAGACAACCGACGAGACTCTCATGGCCACCTTCCTGGATGGTCTGGACCGGGTCCCCGAGGGTGGTGAGAGTGAGAACCCAGAGCTGACCACGGAGGAGCTCACCCGGGCCGTGCACTCCTTGAATACACACAAGGCCCCTGGACCGGATGGGATCCCAGCAGAGTTCTACAAGACTCTCTGGGATCTCCTCAAGGAGGACTTGGCGGAGGTCTTCAAAGCCGTCTACAGGGAAGGGAGGCTTGGAGAGTCAATGAGACAGAGTACGGTCACACTGATCCCCAAGAAAGGGGACCTCAAGGACCTCCGGAACTGGCGCCCCATCAATCTCCTCCCAGTGGACTATAAAATCATGACAAAAGCCCTCACCCAACGGTTTCAAACCCTCCTCCCCTCAGTTATAGCCCCTGACCAGACCTGTAGCGTCCCCGGTAGGTCCATCAACGACAACCTGCTCCTGGTGAGAGACCTCATCCTGCACTCCCAGGAGCGGAGGTCCCCTTTAGGCCTTCTCAGCCTGGATCAGGAGAAGGCCTTTGACAGGGTTAACCATGGTTTCCTGCAGAGGGTGCTGAGAGGCATGAACTTCCCCCAGCACCTGCTCAACTGGACCGAACTCTGCTACAACAACATCACGAGCAGAGTTCGGATCAACAACCAGTTGACAGACCCCTTCCCCATCAAAGCTGGAGTACGGCAGGGATGCCCCTTGGCCCCTCTACTGTACGTCATCTACCTGGAGCCGTTCCTACGGAAGATCAGGAGCTCCCCCAACATCATGGGCTACCCTCTACCAGGGGCCCGGGGGGAGAGGCTCAAGGTGGTGGCGTACATGGACGACATTACCATCGTCGGCACGGATAGTCGCTCCATTTCCACAGCAACGAAAGTGGTGGAGGACTACTGTGCAGCCACTGGCGCCCTGATCAATAGGGGTAAGTGTGAGCTGTTTCTGTCGCAGCACTGGCAGGAGAACCTGGCAACCTCCTTCCCTGTAAAGACGGAAAACATTAAGCTGCTGGGGATCACCTACCAGAAAGATGGAGGAGCCTCCGGCAGCTGGAAGGAGACCATCCGCCAGGTCCAAAAGAAGATCTGTGAGTGGAGTGCACGGCCTCTCACAATGACAGGCAAGATCCTGGTCCTGAAGGCTATTGTTCTTCCCATTCTCCTTTACCTGGGCAGGGTGTTTCCCCCAGACAGAGCAGTATCCAAAACCATCGAAAGGATCATGTTTACCTTTGTCTGGGGGAGCCAGATGGAAAAACTAAAACGCACCACCCTGTACAAAACAGTGGAGAATGGGGGGAAAGGGGTCCCAGACATCCTAAACATCATTAGGGCACAGGGACTCTCCAACCTCATCAACAACATCAACAACAAAGATAGGAAAGCCAGGTTCTTTGAAATATACTATGCCACACCCATCCTCCGGACACTCAGGGTGACCGCATCAATAAATCACACTGTGCCCTACAGCTGGGACCCCCCTCCAGTCTACAAGATATGGAGGGACTTTGCCTTCAGGACAGGATTGTCCGCGGCTGGGCTGGCCTCATGGAAATACAAAGACATTATGACCTTCATAAGGTCGAAGGAAACCATTACTCACCCCAAGGCCAGCACAGCCGTGGACTCCAAACAGGTATGGAAAAACATTAATCATAAATGTACTAACAATAAACAAAAAGACATTGCCTGGATGGCTGCTCATGGTTGTCTCCCCACTAGGGAATTCTTGCATAGGCGGCACATCGCAACGACTGAGAAATGCCCCCACGGATGCACGGACACAGAACACATTAACCACCTGTTCTGTGAGTGCTCCGTGGCCAGGCGGGTCTGGGCCCTGTTTGTTCCCTCTGTCTCCCTAAACAGCCTGCTGACCCTGCCCCGCTTGACGGGCGAGAATATCCTGTATGGTCCTCCCGGGGGGTGCACAACCCCCCAACTACAACAACAGTGGAGGATCATCAGCGCCGTCAAGCAGGTACTCTGGGAGACGAGGAACATCAGGGTCTATCAGAAACAGAGCGTCCACCTGACAACCCTGAGGAGGATGATAGGATGCGTTTTATCATTGTGCTTAGGTAAACCCTGAATACTTTAATCATTAGTGATTATCAGCAAGTTGTAACATCTGACTATTGAGAAGTGAGCCAACCTCTCTCGCTGTATCAGCACAAAACTGCAAACAGGCTTTTCTGTAACTGGACCTGAGCCAAATATAGAGACCACGAGACCAGTTTGGCTCTAAGGACATTGGAGCCTTGTGGTGGTCAGCAAGACAGGTACGACATGAACACAGGATGGAGACTTATATGGGTACTGGGGTCAATAGGTCAGTATATTTGGGAACGAACGGTCAGCTGACTGAGAGTCAGGTAACTGTTGACCGGCCGTTATGGTATTGGAAAGTGGCGAAAGCCACATCTAACTTTAGTGGCAAGGGACAGCTGTTTCCGGTGTCAGCGGAAATCTAGCATATAAGGCCGCTGCAAAGTGTCATTAGGGGCGGGTCTCTCCTCGTTGCTTGCCGTGTGTTGAGGGACTGCCCAGCGCTGTGGAATAAACTTTATCTTAATTGTCTACTTGAGCAAATCTATTAATTAATTGCATCTCGGCCTGCCGCCCTTCATCTGACATTCACCGACTATCAATTGGCGTCTACGAACAGGATCAGCTTCAAAAAGGTAGGAAATATCTAAAACATATTGACTGCCTTCCCAGCTGAACAAAAAACCTGTAAAATTTTTTCCTTGTATGAAGGAAAGGGGAATGAATTTGATGATGGGGGGGCCAATGACTAGATTTGACTAAATATTAAAGGTTGAGTATTGGTGTGTACATGGAGGTCATTGATCCACATATAGGATAATGCGTTATAAAAGGACAGAGCTGCTAGGTGTCACTCTGGAGGAGATTAATACTGACACTGGATATTGATTAATTCATAGAAGAATTGATTAAACGGAATTGGGCATTCCGTGGGTTTTTATTTATGTATATCTGTAAGGTACAGAAATAAAGTATTGTGGTTATCTGTATGGTACAGAAATAAGGTATTGTGTTATAGCACAGGATTTGAAACTATGAAGTAGAATGTTGATTAAGATGGTTAAATGAATAAGGTATTGACACGCAAGTGGTTATGGTATGTAATTTGAAGTATGATTTAAAGAAAGTGTTTATAAGTGGTCTAGTAATGTGGGTATATTATATAGAGAAACAGGATAATGAAAGATATAGGTCAGCGGTAAAAAGACAGTTGTAGGACGATAAGAAGTTGAACGGATACGGCATTTGTGTTAATGTTAAAGCGCAACAGATTTGAGTGACAAGAGTGATTTATTGAGACAGGAGAGAACAGATGAGACGTGGATTTAAATGGCCTTGATGAAACGCAATGCAACAGACTGAATTAAAGTATATGACACGAATGGTGTAACTATAAAGCTCTAACGAGACAATTTAGATAAAAGAATTCCTTTTTACTAACATTGTGTGCAGTGTAATTAATCAAACATGGGTAATCAAATGTCTAGGACGGCAAATTGTGAGAAACGGATTATTAAGTATAAGTCGGTTAGGGACTTGCCACGAGGGGAAAAGAAAGCTATTAAGAAACTATTGGAAATTGATCCACACATAATTGATATTCCGATAAAATACACTGATACAGTGACACCAAAAGGATGGATTTTACTTAAATTAGGACCATTCTATGCAGAACCATTTCTAACAAAGATTGCGGAATGGAGTGACGATAATTTCCCAAGTATCGGGAGTTTTGAAAAGAATAAACTAAAGATTATTGACGAATATTTGATATCGAACAAAAGCATTTGCGACCCATTATGGGATATTGATTACATGAAAGAAGTCTATCAAGCATGGGTAATAATGTCTAATCAATGGCCTGGTAATATTGTCAGAAAGAAGGAACACAATAGGTCTAACCCGATACCCAAGATAAGGGAGGTACAGATCGCGTCTCCTCCTGTACAGGCGGAACAGGCGGAGCAGGCTGTGATACACAGCGTGATCCAGGTGCAAGCGCCACTGCTAACTATAGAGGAGAAAGTACTGTATAAACCATTAACCCTGACTGACGTATCTGCAATCATAGTCGACGCACCCAGACCCTTGATTAACCCAAAAGGATTCATAAATTGGTATAAAACAATGTTGCTCCATGGTAATTTGAATGGCACGGATTTAAGATACATTCTGATCACGTTAATGCCAGATGTTGAAATTGATACTTTGATAAATGCTTGTGAAACTTTGAATGAAAATAATGATGGGCCATGTAGAGGTAAAACAATTACAGAACGGTTCCCATGGCTTCAAAATGAACACAAGTTGACTCACATTGAACAATTAACCAAATTTCTAAACGAACATGCCAGCCAAAACCGTGATATCTCACAGATTCTGAACTGTAAACGTAAGCCTAATGAAACAATGTCTGACTTTGTAATCAGATTCCAAAATACCTGGAGAGAAAAGGCGAATTTGGAATTAGATGACAAACCTAACGCATTCTTTACAAATATGATTCTAGATGGTATTGGAGAAGATGCAAAGAACTTCAAATTATCAACACCAGACATTTTCTCAATGACACCAGCATTGATTGAAAAACGAATAAGGGAATTAGAAGCTTTGGGATTGTTTAATAAGTGACACCAACCACAAGTCTTGGAGCTTGCGCAATACACGGACCTAGAGGGTTGGAATGAATACTAAGCATTATGGGTAATGAAGTCTTACGTGAAGCATGTCGAGTGATAGAGTTATAGAGAAATCATTGAGTTAAGTAATAATAATCCTTGTATTGATTAACATATTGTAAACAAATGATAAAGAGTGAAATGAATAACTATTGTATTTTCAGGACAAGCTAAATAGCTTAGCACGAACAGCGAAAAGTGGTAAAGAGACGAGGGGTGAAACACTGCTCCACAACGCTGCACCAGAGACGACACCCGGAACCTACACTATTAATAGAACTGCCCTTGCAAACAAGACGCAGCTCGGTGACACAGAGACACAGACACGCAGAGAACACATAGAAGTGTTAGAGATGAAAATGTAGTTGTCTCCTATTGTAATTATCATACAATTCTGCATTGACTCAGTAAACGTAACATTTGAATTTACTTAGTGAACAGAGATAAGACCATGCATTGATGACTGTTGATGTTCACACCAGCAAAGAGGAATATGTGACATTTTGATTGATGAATAATCCCGAACGGACAACACAACTCTTGCCAATTCTATCTCCTGACAGAACCAAGAAAATGCAGAGAAACTGAGCGACGGACTAAAACACGGGGGCGTTGCTGAGGGCCAATCTAACAGAAGTGGGGGCTGAAATGACAGTGAACGATTGACGGATGAGAGAAAGGGGAAACCACAAATAATAATTCTCTGTGTAAATGTAAATGAAAATGTTGTTTTTCTGTTTGGAAGCGGAAACATGATAATGACATGACAGACTACAGACTTTGATAAAGCAATTACACATACGAATATGACAGTACTTCACAATCAACAGTGTTAATCGGCCAACAGCTGAATGCACGAGCATTACACATTAAAGCAACATTTATGATAGAAAACCATTCACACTGACTCAAGAATGTCTCTGATAAATCTACTAAAACCAACGGGTGATTGACTGAGAAATATTTGATTATAAGAGAGGGATAGAACATTTAAATGTTCACAGCAAATTTACACCTTAATGCAAAATAAGCTCATAGTGTACATAGACCAACGGGGAAGTATTCAAGCCATCAGTAACGATTGTGATCAGAATTTTTAACATACGGGTAGAATAGAACCTATCTACCTCATTAAAAGTATGCTTATGGGAATTGACTCAGATTGCACATTGACAGTAAATAAACTAAGTATTGAAGAACTGATTTGGATATTAAAGGGACGGTTCACGGTTTTTCACAACACGTCCTAGTTTGATACCCATGGCATGAACGTCAAATGACAAATCTTTTTGTTTCCTCTAGGAGCATTGATGAAGGACGAGTTAACCATTTTGAGAGAAACTCAATGTCTGTCTACCTGTACTTAACGATTGTGCAATCCCTGTATCTAAAAATGTCTCAGCAGGCAAGTGCATAACTCACTAGATGGGGGGGACCACAGGGGGCCCAACCCACTCTCAACTCTGACGATGAGACCCAAGCAAAGGGGAAAACACGTATTATGACAAACGATTACTGATGCCAGGACCATAATGATGACTATCTCTGCTATTAACAATTATTCTTGATGTTGTTGTGAATTAAGATTGAAACTAGGACAAGAGATACCGGACAGACGATGCGTGCCGAGAGTCACCGTGTGATCCTGGCCTCATTGTGGATAAGATGGATGGCCACAATTTTATCGGTTCTGTATACGATCTGGGTGTTAACTAACGAAACAGACTTTACTTTAACTGAAGACTCTGACACTAATCTTGTTCGCATGCGTCGTGACATCCAGGGAGTTAAACCGAATAGCGCACTAGACTCAGTTGCAGGAGTTTGCCAGTTTGTTGACAATTGTTGTACGTATTCACCACAACAGGAGTAAACCTTTAAGATCAGACAATGGGGACATAGAACAATAGGGGAGAGAAAAGTAGGGGGTAAGGATTTAGAGTGTCAATAACACTGTTAAAACATTTGAGCAAGCATCATGATGGTGAATGAAATAATTTCTACTGTGAGTCTCTCCATAATACAGCAACAATACAAGAGGACGACAAGGCGAAAGACAACAATGGTCCATCAGCATCTCAGATAGTGCCTCATTGCGACCGGAAAAGCATGATGGTCCCTCTGTTGAAGATCGACCTAGGATATCGAAGAACCAAGACAGGAAAGAAACTGATCGACGATATCCCTATTTGTTAAAAATGTATAATTATGTAACAAACTATGGAAAAACATTTGATTTGAATTAATGATGGAAATGATACCTACTTCATTTGTAATGAGTAGTTAGACATAGTAATGAGAAACCTATTTGGATATTTTCTCCTTTAAACAACAAAAGGTTTTTATCCAAAGAAGGTGATTATTCATCAGAGTAGTTTTAACCACAAAGTGACCTTTTACTCATGCCAAGTCAATTGTGGAGTGAGATGTTTGTTCACTTTGTCAGGCCACATGACTGGGAACTTGCATTTGTCCATGGGAAAAGTCATTTAAAGACGATTCCGGGGGAGGAATGCAGGATCTCAACCATGGGGAAAGAAAGAGAAATAATTAAAGTTACTGTCCATTAGAGAAGAAAAAAAAGAGTGGGCTGATAGGATGCGTTTTATCATTGTGCTTAGGTAAACCCTGAATACTTTAATCATTAGTGATTATCAGCAAGTTGTAACATCTGACTATTGAGAAGTGAGCCAACCTCTCTCGCTGTATCAGCACAAAACTGCAAACAGGCTTTTCTGTAACTGGACCTGAGCCAAATATAGAGACCACGAGACCAGTTTGGCTCTAAGGACATTGGAGCCTTGTGGTGGTCAGCAAGACAGGTACGACATGAACACAGGATGGAGACTTATATGGGTACTGGGGTCAATAGGTCAGTATATTTGGGAACGAACGGTCAGCTGACTGAGAGTCAGGTAACTGTTGACCGGCCGTTATGGTATTGGAAAGTGGCGAAAGCCACATCTAACTTTAGTGGCAAGGGACAGCTGTTTCCGGTGTCAGCGGAAATCTAGCATATAAGGCCGCTGCAAAGTGTCATTAGGGGCGGGTCTCTCCTCGTTGCTTGCCGTGTGTTGAGGGACTGCCCAGCGCTGTGGAATAAACTTTATCTTAATTGTCTACTTGAGCAAATCTATTAATTAATTGCATCTCGGCCTGCCGCCCTTCATCTGACATTCACCGACTATCAGAGGAGAATCACCCTCTTCCTCAGGGACCATGCTATTGTTGACTTTAAAAATAACCCGGATCAAGCAAGAGCGGTGTGGGGGGTGGAGAGATGGAAGGACGTCATCCTCTAAACCGGCCCCCATGCCGCGCCGCATCGCCCAACCCCCCCCCACCCCTGGCCTACCTCACTACACCACCAGTTCCTGCACTATCACCTTCACCACCGTTCCAGCACAAGCCCTGGTCAGCAGTATCACCATCACAAGGACCAGGAGAGGAGCAGCGCACAACACCAACAGGGAAGTTTACTGCACCTTCCACCACCTACACATGTACACAGCACTGACCCACTTCCTACCCTCACCAGAATATCACCACACACAACCCACAGCCGAACCAGCCGTCTCTGCCAGCACCACCAGCACCAGGATGACCAACACCACTGGGTCACAGGGAAGTACTGATCACCCGCCTGACACCAAAATGCACACTACACAAACCATGCACACCTCCCTTCTCTCACTCCTGTATCTTTTCAGGCACATGTCATATCCAGCTCTGACACCTACCCAGGCTTCCAGACCCAGGAGCAGAGACCGGCGGGAACCACCACGTCACCCCAGCACCAACCCCAGGTTCCAACTCAGCGACCCCAAACCCCCTGTTCCGGGCCCCCCCCCCCCAACTCCAGGCCCCCAGCTACAGGCCCAGTCCCCTACCCGCCAACCCCCAACCCCCAGCCCGGAACAAGCTGAGAAGAGCCAGGGAGCTTTTTCCCTGGATAAGCTGTGTACAGGTTTTTCGCCTCTGCTTGCCTGCCATGCGCCGAGCTCTCTGGGCCTCTCCTCGGGGGCCTCCGGTCGGCCTGCGTGCTCGATCTGCTCCGCCGCTGGGGCGCCTGGTCCGGCTAGCCTCGTGAAGGGCTACAGGAGTCTGAGCCTGGTGGGCTGGGCCGGATGCGCCGGTGGTGGGGCGGGTCGGGTGGGGCGGGTGTGTGGGGTCCCTCGGGGGAGGGAGGTGGGGGAGCCACGGCTTTGCACTGGTGGGCAAACTGGATAGTAGTCGCTCTACAACTAGAGGGCAGCAGGGGAATTTTTTTCCCGGATGCACAGCGAACAGGTTTTTTGCCCCTGCCTCCTACCGACACTGGAACCTGGACACTGAACACTGAACACTGAACATTACACTACACTGGACAATACACTGAACACTGAGCACTTTAGTTAGTTTAATGTTGGTTGTTGTTGAATGAAATGTCTTAAATGTCTGATTGTTTGATTAATTGATTGTATACACGGTGTTGCGTTTTTATAAAAACCAATAAAAAACACCTGTTCTTATCAGTTTAATATCTGATACGTCCCCTACCCGGGGACCATATATTAAATTGATTTTTGCAACAGGGAGCTGGAATCGGGGCTTGCTCCGTCCACTCCACGCATCGACCTGGTATTGCAGTACATCCAGGAACGGTGCACTCCTATCTCATGTGAAGAAGAAGAAGAAGAAGAAGAAGAAGAAGAAGAAGAAGAATAATAATAATAATAATAATAATAATGACAAGACTGACCTAAAGAACTTCAGACCAATCACTCTTTTAGACTTCGACTGCAAACTATTTAGTAAACTTTTAACAAATCGAATGTCTTTGTTTTTAGGGGATGTGATTCACCCGGATCAAGCCTGCGCCATTCCGGGGAGGAGGATCACAGACAGCCTCGTACTGATCCGAGACACCATCTGTTATACGAGAGACAGAAACATGCGGCTGGTAGTCCTAAATTTAGATTTTGAGAAAGCATTTGATCGAGTCTCGCACCAGTACCTCTTCCAGGTACTGCAAAAAATGGGGTTTCCAGGGAGGTTCCTAGCTTGGGTGGGACTGCTGTACAGAGACATCACCAGCAGAATTCTTGTAAATGGGCAACTGACAAAAGCGGTGGGAATACACTGCGGTGTCCGTCAGGGGTGTCCGTTATCCCCCCTCCTCTACGTTGCCTGCATCGAGCCCTTGGCGCAGCTCTTGAGAAGGGATCAACGAATCTGTGGGGTGGGCATTCCTGGGAGTGGGGGACTGACCGCCAAGTGTGTTTTATATATGGACGACGTGAACCTTTTATGCACTGACCTTTTATCTGTTGACCGAGCACTGGACCAGACTGACTGGTACGGACGGGCCTCTGGGGCTAAATTAAACAGAGAAAAGACCCAAGCCCAATTTTACGGACCATGGACAGTGACCGATGTGGACAGACTCCCCCTGACAGTGACACAGACTGACCTACAGATACTTGGGGTTAAGTTTGACAGGGAGGGGGGAGGTACAGGGAACTGGAAGGACGTGATAGGGAAAGTTAGACAGCGACTGGGGTACTGGGGACTCAGACGACTGACTTTTGAAGGCAAGGTTTTAATCATTAAAGCTGTGATTTTACCTGTGCTTTTACTCATCTGTTCTGTTTTTATCCCGTCACGAACCACTCTTTTAGCTTTAGACCGAGCCATGTTTTATTTCCTGTGGGGGTCCAAGTGGGAGAGACTGAAAAGGGAGGAGGTAAAAAAGACACCCAAGAACGGAGGGAAAGGACTCCCAGACCTCCACCTGTTTTTAGGCAGCCGCTACACTACGCTACATATGGCATACGCCTTGGCCCCATCCAGAGATCACAAAACAACAGCGATGGCACGGTTCTGGATGGGGTCATACCTGAGACGGCTGCAACTTTTAAAAACAGACTTGAGAGAACCCGTGTCTTTTAATCTCCCACCGGCATATGTTTTTATCAAGAAGTTTTTAAAAAGATATAACATGGAGAATGAGAACAAAGCTATTTTAATTAAACACCGTTCTCTTCTTTCTCTTGTGCAGGAGCGGGAAGCAGTGAGTCCGGTGCGCGGGCTTGCATTCGGCGAGCCCTCCACCGTTTGGCGCAACGTAGCCCACCCTGCCCTCATGAACAGACACCGAGACCTGTCGTGGATGGTGGCCCATGAGATCCTCCCGGTCAGGGCCGTCATGCACTCCCGGGGCATGGCGGCATCTGCCACCTGCCCCCGACCAGGGTGTGGCGCCCCCGAGACGGTGCGGCACTTGCTCTGGGAGTGCAACACAGCGAAAGACCTGTGGGCACGAGCCGGCCCCCTACTATACCCGTGCCTGCCAGCGGGAGAGGTCCTAGATGCCCAACTGGTGCTCTACGGGGTGAGCCGGAGGAGCATACCATCAGCGGACTTCGCCAGACTCTGGCTCACCCTGACATGCTTTAAAGAAGCACTCTGGACCTCCCGCAGCCTGCTGGTAGGGAAGCGCGTGGAGACCACCCCACAGGCGGTGGTAGCTGCGGCCATTGAGACCTTGAGGGGATGTGTCGCACGTCGCCCATTCGGAGGAGGGGGTCAGAGGCCCACCATAGAGGTCCGGCCCTGACTGCGCGAGTGCCACCGCTGCCATGGTTGAGGGTCTCCTCTGGGAGCCTGAAACGGCGGTCGCGGGGAACTGTTCATGAAGGCGGGCGAGGCAGTCTTGATAAGGACTCACCCCGCTCCTGTACAACAGCCATGTTTTTTTTTTTAAACATGTAATGTCATAACGTGTACTTGTATTTTTTACAATAAAACCTTTCGAAAGAAAAAAAAAATCTGTTCTTATCAGTTTAATATCTGATACGTCCCCTACCCGGGGACCATATATTAAATTGATTTTTGCAACAGGGAGCTGGAATCGGGGCTTGCTCCGTCCACTCCACGCATCGACCTGGTATTGCAGTACATCCAGGAACGGTGCACTCCTATCTCATGTGAAGAAGAAGAAGAAGAAGAAGAAGAAGAAGAAGAAGAAGAAGAAGAAGAAGAAGAAGAAGAAGAAGAAGAAGAAGAAGAAGAAGAAGAAGAAGAAGAAGAAGAAGAAGAAGAAGAAGAAGAAGAAGAAGAAGAAGAAGAAGAAGAAGAAGAAGAAGAAGAAGAAGAAGAAGAAGAAGAAGAAGAAGAAGAAGAAGAAGAAGAAGAAGAAGAAGAAGAAGAAGAAGAAGAAGAAGAAGAAGAAGAAGAAGAAGAAGAAGAAGAAGAAGAAGAAGAAGAAGAAGAATAATAATAATAATAATAATAATAATAATAATTACTTTTTAATTAAAAAAAATGTTATAGAAGAGAAGAAGAACTCAAGGGCACACTAGTAGTGGTGTGGTTTCAGGCGGGATTTGAACTCATAACCTTCCGATCACAAGTCCAACTCACTATCCACTAGACCACCACTACCCACAAAAAACGCACAAGCCTTTCGCCTTTTACTAAAGACTTCTGTGGAGAGGAACACACGAGTTCAAGCTATTTTTGGCAGGCTCTGCGTCTAGCTGAGCCCATATCCGTGTTTCAAGGTAAGCCAGGTGGGGGTCACAGGTCACAGGTCACAGGTCAACCCGGCTTTCACACTTTGACCTTAATGGCGGCGGAGGTGGGCGCGGTTCAATTTATGGGTTATCGCTTCTCGGCCTTTTGGCTAAGATCAAGTGTAGTATCTGTTCTTATCAGTTTAAACTCTGGTTTCTCTTCAGATCGCACCGTGTATTGCTTCTCGGCCTTTTGGCTAAGAGCAAACTCTGGTTTCTCTTCAAGAAACGCACAGGCCTTTCGCCCTTACTAGAGACTTCTATTAAAGCTAGTCTCCGGTGGGGTGTGGGTTTTTGTGTTTTTTTGAGAAATCTAGGGTTTTTCCTTTTTCCTCACTAGGCTCTATGCCCCTCCTTTTTTTCTATTCTTGGTCGGGGAGCACGTCTTCTCAGTAGGTGGCTTGTCCGCTGCTGGGAGGTGGCTCCCCCGACCCACCCCCCCTCTTTGAGCGGAACAGGCCGGGATCCGAGAGGAGCTGCCGGAGACCCGCGACTCTTCCAGTAGGTGGCCTTTTCACCACTGGGGCAGTTCGGCCGCTGGGCAGCCCCCCTCCAAAGAGCGGAAAGGCCGGACCCCGAGAGGAGCTTCCAAAGACCGCGACTCTTCCAGTAGGTGACCAGTAGGTGGCCTGCCCGCCACTGGAGCCACTGGAGCACGAGTTCGGCCCCTGGGCAGCCCCCCTCCAAAGAGCGGAAAGGCCGGACCCCGAGAGGAGCTTCCAAAGACCGCGACTCTTCCAGTAGGTGACCAGTAGGTGGCCTGCCCGCCACTGGAGCCACTGGAGCACGAGTTCGGCCCCTGGGCAGCCCCCCTCCAAAGAGCGGAAAGGCCGGACCCCGAGAGGAGCTTCCAAAGACCGCGACTCTTCCAGTAGGTGACCAGTAGGTGGCCTGCCCGCCACTGGAGCCACTGGAGCACGAGTTCGGCCCCTGGGCAGCCCCCCTCCAAAGAGCGGACAGGCCGGACCCCGAGAGGAGCTTCCAAAGACCGCGACTCTTTCAGTAGGTGGCCTGCCCGCCACTGGAGCACGAGTTCGGCCCCTGGGCAGCCCCCCTCAAAAGAGCGGAAAGGCCGGACCCCGAGAGGAGCTTCCGAAGACCTCGACTCTCCCAAGCACGCCAGAGGTGAGAGAGGGCCCAACACCCACCAGCCGACCCAGCTGAGCCAGTGGACCCCAACCAGACCAGGAGGGAGGACAACTATAACATCTAAGCTAGGAGCGAGAGGGACACAGGGGAGTGCTTTCAAGACCGTAGGTCTTTGGCCACCTGGTGTCCCCACTCGCTCTCAGGTGTCCCTCTTTTGTCCCCAGACGGGAACCCAGTTCCAGACCCAAGCCAGAGTCCAAAATCTGCCGTGAGGACCTGAGAGGAACAACACCCCTAACCTAACGGCAAGTACCCTATTCCCCCCCCCAAAAAATTATCTACAACCTCCCCCTAACCCTATTCCTCTCCCTCCTTCCTCCCTGATCCCCCACCCCCCCCACCCCACTCCAACGATGAACCCCGGAGCGATGCGGCGCTACAACGCCGTCAGGTCAGCTCAACCCAACTGAGGAGGCTGCCATGGATGGAGCCCCCCAACAGAAGACTGCCAGACCAGTAACAACGATGACCCGCCTGGAATTCAGCAGGGCGGTTCTACAGAGAGGTATGGGCTTTGTGCCGTCTGATCTAAACTGCCTGGTGAAGCCCCCGGGGCCGAATGAATGTTTTGAAGTTAGCTTTAAAACCCCCCAACTGTTAGAGGAATTCTGGACCTTTCATAGGATTAATGAACACAAACCCCCACTTAACCGTTTTACAGCCCACCCACTAACGGATTTAGAATCAAAAGTGGTCACAATTCAATTCCACAATGAGGTGATTCAGGAATATGATATTGAGGTGTGGCTACACCGTCATGCCACCCTTAAATCGGGGGCCCGGATGGTCCTGGATGAAGACGGAGTGTGGACGGGGGCCAAGAAATGGCTGGTGCAACTCCGTCCGGACCCGGAGGGGATAGGCGGAGTCCAACATATCCCCAGCACCATCAACCTGGGGAACAACAGGGGCTCCGTCTACTACTACGGTATGCCGAAGCTCTGCAGGAACTGCGGCCAATTGGGCCATCTGGCAGCGGCCTGCAAGGCCGTGGTATGTAAAATCTGCCGCCAAGACCACCCGACGTCGGAGTGCACCACGACCAGACCTTGCAACCTGTGCGGGGGACAGGGGCATCTTTACCGTGACTGCCCAAGTTCCTATGCAAGTCGAGCCCGGGGCTATAAATCCAACCAACCACCACCCCAACCCCCACCCCCACCCCAACCCACACCCCCACCCCCACCCCAACCCCCACCCCCACCCCCACCCCAACCCACACCCCAACCCACACCCAACATGGAGGAAGAGAAGGGAGAGACGGAGGAGGACCGGCGCCCGAGCGATGGAGGGGACGATCAGAGCTCGAGCGACGGAGAAGGAGAAGGAGAGGAACCAACCGTCCCAGCACCCCCTACAGACAACCTCAACACCCACCCCCTCCTAAACCCCATGGCCACCTCCACTCCCTGCAAAAACACCATGAAGGGGGAGCCGGCCTCTATTGAGATAGCCACCAGCAGCACACCGCAGATCCACCTCCCCTCCCAATCAGACAGTGAAAATGACTGGAGCTTGGCTCAACCAAAACGCAAAAGACCACAAAAAAAGGCAATCCGGAAAAAACCAGACAAAAAGACTACTCCAGAACCCAAACCCCAACGCCATACAGGTAAGCCGGCTCCCCCCCCCAAACCCTCCTCCCCACCCTCTTCCTCTCTCCAGTCATCACATGCTCCTCACCCTGCACAGCCCACCAGCCACCCCCAGTCCATGCTCACCGGACCGTACGGGCCACCGAAAATCACCTCATCAACAACACAGATGAGGGGGCCACCAGGCAGTCAGAGGGGAGACAACCCCCACACCATGAGCAGCCAAGGGGAGGTACCACACTATCTGGCCCCCAACGACCCATTGGAGGGCCTCAACCTCATGTGCAATAGCTTAGCAAAAATTGGAACAAACCAAATCCAAGAACCATGAGGATAACAATCTCATCTCTCAACACCAGAAGCCTCCGGCAACCAGACAAACGGGAGGTCGTCTACCAGTACATCACCCAACATCAGTCAGACATGTATATCCTCCAGGAGTGCGCCATCCCATTCAAGGAGATGGACGCCACCCTGGAGGAGGAATGGACACGGGGGGACTCTCTCTGGTCAGGCTCAAACATTGATAGAGCTGATGGGGTCGGCATTTTGGTGGCCAACCCTTTTCTGCAGACCAAAAAGGGGGAGGTTGTAGAGAGCGGGCGAATCCTGGTTCTGGACCTAGAGATCCAGGGTTCGCCGCTGAGGGTCATCAATGTGTACGGCCCAACCAACGTGGCCAAGAGAGTCTCCCTTTTCAAGAAACTTCGGTCTCTCCTCCTCATCCCCACACCAGTCCTAGTGGGGGGAGATTTCAACTGTGCCCTCCGGGATGAGGACCGCAGCAGGCCCAGGAGAGACCGATCCACTACAGAACTTCAGTCCATCATAGACGACTTCCAACTGGTAGACGCCGGTGGCACCTCCCCGCCGACACACACAAGGGTGAGTTCCTCCGGGAATTCTTCCTCCAGGATAGACATGTTCTTGCTCTCGCCAGGTCTGAGGATGGGAACCCTGACCAGCCAGGCGGCCCACTTCTCGGACCACAGGATGTTGACAGTGTCCCTGGAATGGGATGGCCAAACAAGAGCGGGTAGGGGTACCTGGAGGATGAATACATCGATCCTTCAGGACCCAACAGTGGTGCATTCCTTCTCCAGGCGCTACCTGGAGTGGAGGACCCTAAAAGAACTGTTCGACTCCCCGATAGAGTGGTGGGAGATGGTTAAGGCCAGGACAAAGGGCTACTTCGGGTCAGTCGGAAGGAGGAAAGCGGCAGAACAGAGGGCCAGGTTTCAACACCACAACGCGGCCCTCCAACGCCTAAGTCTCCTACAACTGGGTGGTCTGGATGTGGCCCGAGAACTGGCTGAGACCAAACAACACCTTGCCACCCTCTACCGGGAGCAACAACAAAAGAAACAGTTCAGGGAAAAACTCCAGGGCCTGGAGGAGGAGGAGAAATGCACACGCCACTTCTTCCGCAAGGCACGGTCAAAACACAAGCCTATCCTGTCCCTATACGACACCAATGGGGACACCGTGTCAGACAGAGGCAACATCCCGGGGGTGGCAAGAGAGTTCTACGAGAGTCTCTACAACATCAAGACAACCGACGAGACTCTCATGGCCACCTTCCTGGATGGTCTGGACCGGGTCCCCGAGGGTGGTGAGAGTGAGAACCCAGAGCTGACCACGGAGGAGCTCACCCGGGCCGTGCACTCCTTGAATACACACAAGGCCCCTGGACCGGATGGGATCCCAGCAGAGTTCTACAAGACTCTCTGGGATCTCCTCAAGGAGGACTTGGCGGAGGTCTTCAAAGCCGTCTACAGGGAAGGGAGGCTTGGAGAGTCAATGAGACAGAGTACGGTCACACTGATCCCCAAGAAAGGGGACCTCAAGGACCTCTGGAACTGGCGCCCCATCAATCTCCTCCCAGTGGACTATAAAATTATGACAAAAGCCCTCACCCAACGGTTTCAAACCCTCCTCCCCTCAGTTATAGCCCCTGACCAGACCTGTAGCGTCCCCGGTAGGTCCATCAACGACAACCTGCTCCTGGTGAGAGACCTCATCCTGCACTCCCAGGAGCGGAGGTCCCCTTTAGGCCTTCTCAGCCTGGATCAGGAGAAGGCCTTTGACAGGGTTAACCATGGTTTCCTGCAGAGGGTGCTGAGAGGCATGAACTTCCCCCAGCACCTGCTCAACTGGACCGAACTCTGCTACAACAACATCACGAGCAGAGTTCGGATCAACAACCAGTTGACAGACCCCTTCCCCATCAAAGCTGGAGTACGGCAGGGATGCCCCTTGGCCCCTCTACTGTACGTCATCTACCTGGAGCCGTTCCTACGGAAGATCAGGAGCTCCCCCAACATCATGGGCTACCCTCTACCAGGGGCCCGGGGGGAGAGGCTCAAGGTGGTGGCGTACATGGACGACATTACCATCGTCGGCACGGATAGTCGCTCCATTTCCACAGCAACGAAAGTGGTGGAGGACTACTGTGCAGCCACGGGCGCCCTGATCAATAGGGGTAAGTGTGAGCTGTTTCTGTCGCAGCACTGGCAGGAGAACCTGGCAACCTCCTTCCCTGTAAAGACGGAAAACATTAAGCTGCTGGGGATCACCTACCAGAAAGATGGAGGAGCCTCCGGCAGCTGGAAGGAGACCATCCGCCAGGTCCAAAAGAAGATCTGTGAGTGGAGTGCACGGCCTCTCACAATGACAGGCAAGATCCTGGTCCTGAAGGCTATTGTTCTTCCCATTCTCCTTTACCTGGGCAGGGTGTTTCCCCCAGACAGAGCAGTATCCAAAACCATCGAAAGGATCATGTTTACCTTTGTCTGGGGGAGCCAGATGGAAAAACTAAAACGCACCACCCTGTACAAAACAGTGGAGAATGGGGGGAAAGGGGTCCCAGACATCCTAAACATCATTAGGGCACAGGGACTCTCCAACCTCATCAACAACATCAACAACAAAGATAGGAAAGCCAGGTTCTTTGAAATATACTATGCCACACCCATCCTCCGGACACTCAGGGTGACCGCATCAATAAATCACACTGTGCCCTACAGCTGGGACCCCCCTCCTGTCTACAAGATATGGAGGGACTTTGCCTTCAAGACAGGATTGTCCGCGGCTGGGCTGGCCTCATGGAAATACAAAGACATTATGACCTTCATAAGGTCGAAGGAAACCATTACTCACCCCAAGGCCAGCACAGCCGTGGACTCCAAACAGGTATGGAAAAACATTAATCATAAATGTACTAACAATAAACAAAAAGACATTGCCTGGATGGCTGCTCATGGTTGTCTCCCCACTAGGGAATTCTTGCATAGGCGGCACATCGCAACGACTGATAAATGCCCCCACGGATGCACGGACACAGAACACATTAACCACCTGTTCTGTGAGTGCTCCGTGGCCAGGCGGGTCTGGGCCCTGTTTGTTCCCTCTGTCTCCCTAAACAGCCTGCTGACCCTGCCCCGCTTGACGGGCGATAACATCCTGTATGGTCCTCCCGGGGGGTGCACAACCCCCCAACTACAACAACAGTGGAGGATCATCAGCGCCGTCAAGCAGGTACTCTGGGAGACGAGGAACATCAGGGTCTATCAGAAACAGAGCGTCCACCTGACAACCCTGAGGAGGAGAATCACCCTCTGCCTCAGGGACCATGCTATTGTTGACTTTAAAAATAACCCGGATCAAGCAAGAGCGGTGTGGGGGGTGGAGAGATGGAAGGACGTCATCCTCTAAACCCCCCCCCATGCCGCGCCGCATCGACCAACCCCCCCCCACCCCGGGCCTACCTCACTACACCACCAGTTCCTGCACTATCACCTTCACCACTGTTCCAGCACAAGCCCTGGTCAGCAGTATCACCATCACAAGGACCAGGAGAGGAGCAGCGCACAACACCAACAGGGAAGTTTACTGCACCTTCCACCACCTACACATGTACACAGCACTGACCCACTTCCTACTCTCACCAGAATATCAACACACACAACCCACAGCCGAACCAGCCGTCTCTGCCAGCACCACCAGCACCAGGATGACCAACACCACTGGGTCACAGGGAAGTACTGATCACCCGCCTGACACCAAAATGCACACTACACAAACCATGCACACCTCCCTTCTCTCACTCCTGTATCTTTTCAGGCACATGTCATATCCAGCTCTGACACCTACCCAGGCTTCCAGACCCAGGAGCAGAGACCGGCGGGAACCACCACGTCACCCCAGCACCAACCCCAGGTTCCAACTCAGCGACCCCAAACCCCCTGTTCCGGGCCCCCCCCCCCCAACTCCAGGCCCCCAGCTACAGGCCCAGTCCCCTACCCGCCAACCCCCAACCCCCAGCCCGGAACAAGCTGAGAAGAGCCAGGGAGCTTTTTCCCTGGATAAGCTGTGTACAGGTTTTTCGCCTCTGCTTGCCTGCCATGCGCCGAGCTCTCTGGGCCTCTCCTCAGGGGCCTCCGGTCGGCCTGCGTGCTCGATCTGCTCCGCCGCTGGGGCACCTGGTCCGGCTAGCCTCGTGAAGGGCTACAGGAGTCTGAGCCTGGTGGGCTGGGCCGGACGCGCCGGTGGTGGGTCGGGTGAGTCGGGTGTGTGGGGTCCCTCGGGGGAGGGAGGTGGGGGAGCCACGGCTTTGCACTGGTGGGCAAACTGGATAGTAGTCGCTCTACAACTAGAGGGCTGCAGGGGAATTTTTTCCCGGATACACAGCGAACAGGTTTTTTACCCCTGCCTCCTACCGACACTGGAACCTGGACACTGAACACTGAACACTGAACATTACACTACACTGGACAATACACTGAACACTGAGCACTTTAGTTAGTTTAATGTTGGTTGTTGTTGAATGTAATGTCTTAAATGTCTGATTGTTTGATTAATTGATTGTATACACGGTGTTGCGTTTTTATAAAAACCAATAAAAAACACTTTTGGCTAAGAGCAAACTCTGGTTTCTCTTCAAGAAACGCACAGGCCTTTCGCCCTTACTAGAGACTTCTATTAAAGCTAGTCTCCGGTGGGGTGTGGGTTTTTGTGTTTTTTTGAGAAATCTAGGGTTTTTCCTTTTTCCTCACTAGGCTCTATGCCCCTCCTTTTTTTCTATTCTTGGTCGGGGAGCACGTCTTCTCAGTAGGTGGCTTGTCCGCTGCTGGGAGGTGGCTCCCCCGACCCACCCCCCCTCTTTGAGCGGAACAGGCCGGGATCCGAGAGGAGCTGCCGGAGACCCGCGACTCTTCCAGTAGGTGGCCTTTTCACCACTGGGGCAGTTCGGCCGCTGGGCAGCCCCCCTCCAAAGAGCGGAAAGGCCGGACCCCGAGAGGAGCTTCCAAAGACCGCGACTCTTCCAGTAGGTGACCAGTAGGTGGCCTGCCCGCCACTGGAGCCACTGGAGCACGAGTTCGGCCCCTGGGCAGCCCCCCTCCAAAGAGCGGAAAGGCCGGACCCCGAGAGGAGCTTCCAAAGACCGCGACTCTTCCAGTAGGTGACCAGTAGGTGGCCTGCCCGCCACTGGAGCCACTGGAGCACGAGTTCGGCCCCTGGGCAGCCCCCCTCCAAAGAGCGGAAAGGCCGGACCCCGAGAGGAGCTTCCAAAGACCGCGACTCTTCCAGTAGGTGACCAGTAGGTGGCCTGCCCGCCACTGGAGCCACTGGAGCACGAGTTCGGCCCCTGGGCAGCCCCCCTCCAAAGAGCGGACAGGCCGGACCCCGAGAGGAGCTTCCAAAGACCGCGACTCTTTCAGTAGGTGGCCTGCCCGCCACTGGAGCACGAGTTCGGCCCCTGGGCAGCCCCCCTCAAAAGAGCGGAAAGGCCGGACCCCGAGAGGAGCTTCCGAAGACCTCGACTCTCCCAAGCACGCCAGAGGTGAGAGAGGGCCCAACACCCACCAGCCGACCCAGCTGAGCCAGTGGACCCCAACCAGACCAGGAGGGAGGACAACTATAACATCTAAGCTAGGAGCGAGAGGGACACAGGGGAGTGCTTTCAAGACCGTAGGTCTTTGGCCACCTGGTGTCCCCACTCGCTCTCAGGTGTCCCTCTTTTGTCCCCAGACGGGAACCCAGTTCCAGACCCAAGCCAGAGTCCAAAATCTGCCGTGAGGACCTGAGAGGAACAACACCCCTAACCTAACGGCAAGTACCCTATTCCCCCCCCCAAAAAATTATCTACAACCTCCCCCTAACCCTATTCCTCTCCCTCCTTCCTCCCTGATCCCCCACCCCCCCCACCCCACTCCAACGATGAACCCCGGAGCGATGCGGCGCTACAACGCCGTCAGGTTGACGCTCAACCCAACTGAGGAGGCTGCCATGGATGGAGCCCCCCAACAGAAGACTGCCAGACCAGTAACAACGATGACCCGCCTGGAATTCAGCAGGGCGGTTCTACAGAGAGGTATGGGCTTTGTGCCGTCTGATCTAAACTGCCTGGTGAAGCCCCCGGGGCCGAATGAATGTTTTGAAGTTAGCTTTAAAACCCCCCAACTGTTAGAGGAATTCTGGACCTTTCATAGGATTAATGAACACAAACCCCCACTTAACCGTTTTACAGCCCACCCACTAACGGATTTAGAATCAAAAGTGGTCACAATTCAATTCCACAATGAGGTGATTCAGGAATATGATATTGAGGTGTGGCTACACCGTCATGCCACCCTTAAATCGGGGGCCCGGATGGTCCTGGATGAAGACGGAGTGTGGACGGGGGCCAAGAAATGGCTGGTGCAACTCCGTCCGGACCCGGAGGGGATAGGCGGAGTCCAACATATCCCCAGCACCATCAACCTGGGGAACAACAGGGGCTCCGTCTACTACTACGGTATGCCGAAGCTCTGCAGGAACTGCGGCCAATTGGGCCATCTGGCAGCGGCCTGCAAGGCCGTGGTATGTAAAATCTGCCGCCAAGACCACCCGACGTCGGAGTGCACCACGACCAGACCTTGCAACCTGTGCGGGGGACAGGGGCATCTTTACCGTGACTGCCCAAGTTCCTATGCAAGTCGAGCCCGGGGCTATAAATCCAACCAACCACCACCCCAACCCCCACCCCCACCCCAACCCACACCCCCACCCCCACCCCAACCCCCACCCCCACCCCCACCCCAACCCACACCCCAACCCACACCCAACATGGAGGAAGAGAAGGGAGAGACGGAGGAGGACCGGCGCCCGAGCGATGGAGGGGACGATCAGAGCTCGAGCGACGGAGAAGGAGAAGGAGAGGAACCAACCGTCCCAGCACCCCCTACAGACAACCTCAACACCCACCCCCTCCTAAACCCCATGGCCACCTCCACCCCCTGCAAAAACACCATGAAGGGGGAGCCGGCCTCTATTGAGATAGCCACCAGCAGCACACCGCAGATCCACCTCCCCTCCCAATCAGACAGTGAAAATGACTGGAGCTTGGCTCAACCAAAACGCAAAAGACCACAAAAAAAGGCAATCCGGAAAAAACCAGACAAAAAGACTACTCCAGAACCCAAACCCCAACGCCATACAGGTAAGCCGGCTCCCCCCCCCAAACCCTCCTCCCCACCCTCTTCCTCTCTCCAGTCATCACATGCTCCTCACCCTGCACAGCCCACCAGCCACCCCCAGTCCATGCTCACCGGACCGTACGGGCCACCGAAAATCACCTCATCAACAACACAGATGAGGGGGCCACCAGGCAGTCAGAGGGGAGACAACCCCCACACCATGAGCAGCCAAGGGTAGGTACCACACTATCTGGCCCCCAACGACCCATTGGAGGGCCTCAACCTCATGTGCAATAGCTTAGCAAAAATTGGAACAAACCAAATCCAAGAACCATGAGGATAACAATCTCATCTCTCAACACCAGAAGCCTCCGGCAACCAGACAAACGGGAGGTCGTCTACCAGTACATCACCCAACATCAGTCAGACATGTATATCCTCCAGGAGTGCGCCATCCCATTCAAGGAGATGGACGCCACCCTGGAGGAGGAATGGACACGGGGGGACTCTCTCTGGTCAGGCTCAAACATTGATAGAGCTGATGGGGTCGGCATTTTGGTGGCCAACCCTTTTCTGCAGACCAAAAAGGGGGAGGTTGTAGAGAGCGGGCGAATCCTGGTTCTGGACCTAGAGATCCAGGGTTCGCCGCTGAGGGTCATCAATGTGTACGGCCCAACCAACGTGGCCAAGAGAGTCTCCCCTTTCAAGAAACTTCGGTCTCTCCTCCTCATCCCCACACCAGTCCTAGTGGGGGGAGATTTCAACTGTGCCCTCCGGGATGAGGACCGCAGCAGGCCCAGGAGAGACCGATCCACTACAGAACTTCAGTCCATCATAGACGACTTCCAACTGGTAGACGCCGGTGGCACCTCCCCGCCGACACACACAAGGGTGAGTTCCTCCGGGAATTCTTCCTCCAGGATAGACATATTCTTGCTCTCGCCAGGTCTGAGGATGGGAACCCTGACCAGCCAGGCGGCCCACTTCTCGGACCACAGGATGTTGACAGTGTCCCTGGAATGGGATGGCCAAACAAGAGCGGGTAGGGGTACCTGGAGGATGAATACATCGATCCTTCAGGACCCAACAGTGGTGCATTCCTTCTCCAGGCGCTACCTGGAGTGGAGGACCCTAAAAGAACTGTTCGACTCCCCGATAGAGTGGTGGGAGATGGTTAAGGCCAGGACAAAGGGCTACTTCGGGTCAGTCGGAAGGAGGAAAGCGGCAGAACAGAGGGCCAGGTTTCAACACCACAACGCGGCCCTCCAACGCCTAAGTCTCCTACAACTGGGTGGTCTGGATGTGGCCCGAGAACTGGCTGAGACCAAACAACACCTTGCCACCCTCTACCGGGAGCAACAACAAAAGAAACAGTTCAGGGAAAAACTCCAGGGCCTGGAGGAGGAGGAGAAATGCACACGCCACTTCTTCCGCAAGGCACGGTCAAAACACAAGCCTATCCTGTCCCTATACGACACCAATGGGGACACCGTGTCAGACAGAGGCAACATCCCGGGGGTGGCAAGAGAGTTCTACGAGAGTCTCTACAACATCAAGACAACCGACGAGACTCTCATGGCCACCTTCCTGGATGGTCTGGACCGGGTCCCCGAGGGTGGTGAGAGTGAGAACCCAGAGCTGACCACGGAGGAGCTCACCCGGGCCGTGCACTCCTTGAATACACACAAGGCCCCTGGACCGGATGGGATCCCAGCAGAGTTCTACAAGACTCTCTGGGATCTCCTCAAGGAGGACTTGGCGGAGGTCTTCAAAGCCGTCTACAGGGAAGGGAGGCTTGGAGAGTCAATGAGACAGAGTACGGTCACACTGATCCCCAAGAAAGGGGACCTCAAGGACCTCCGGAACTGGCGCCCCATCAATCTCCTCCCAGTGGACTATAAAATTATGACAAAAGCCCTCACCCAACGGTTTCAAACCCTCCTCCCCTCAGTTATAGCCCCTGACCAGACCTGTAGCGTCCCGGTAGGTCCATCAATGACAACCTGCTCCTGGTGAGAGACCTCATCCTGCACTCCCAGGAGCGGAGGTCCCCTTTAGGCCTTCTCAGCCTGGATCAGGAGAAGGCCTTTGACAGGGTTAACCATGGTTTCCTGCAGAGGGTGCTGAGAGGCATGAACTTCCCCCAGCACCTGCTCAACTGGACCGAACTCTGCTACAACAACATCACGAGCAGAGTTCGGATCAACAACCAGTTGACAGACCCCTTCCCCATCAAAGCTGGAGTACGGCAGGGATGCCCCTTGGCCCCTCTACTGTACGTCATCTACCTGGAGCCGTTCCTACGGAAGATCAGGAGCTCCCCCAACATCATGGGCTACCCTCTACCAGGGGCCCGGGGGGAGAGTCTCAAGGTGGTGGCGTACATGGACGACATTACCATCGTCGGCACAGATAGTCGCTCCATTTCCACAGCAACGAAAGTGGTGGAGGACTACTGTGCAGCCACTGGCGCCCTGATCAATAGGGGTAAGTGTGAGCTGTTTCTGTCGCAGCACTGGCAGGAGAACCTGGCAACCTCCTTCCCTGTAAAGACGGAAAACATTAAGCTGCTGGGGATCACCTACCAGAAAGATGGAGGAGCCTCCGGCAGCTGGAAGGAGACCATCCGCCAGGTCCAAAAGAAGATCTGTGAGTGGAGTGCACGGCCTCTCACAATGACAGGCAAGATCCTGGTCCTGAAGGCTATTGTTCTTCCCATTCTCCTTTACCTGGGCAGGGTGTTTCCCCCAGACAGAGCAGTATCCAAAACCATCGAAAGGATCATGTTTACCTTTGTCTGGGGGAGCCAGATGGAAAAACTAAAACGCACCACCCTGTACAAAACAGTGGAGAATGGGGGGAAAGGGGTCCCAGACATCCTAAACATCATTAGGGCACAGGGACTCTCCAACCTCATCAACAACATCAACAACAAAGATAGGAAAGCCAGGTTCTTTGAAATATACTATGCCACACCCATCCTCCGGACACTCAGGGTGACCGCATCAATAAATCACACTGTGCCCTACAGCTGGGACCCCCCTCCAGTCTACAAGATATGGAGGGACTTTGCCTTCAAGACAGGATTGTCCGCGGCTGGGCTGGCCTCATGGAAATACAAAGACATTATGACCTTCATAAGGTCGAAGGAAACCATTACTCACCCCAAGGCCAGCACAGCCGTGGACTCCAAACAGGTATGGAAAAACATTAATCATAAATGTACTAACAATAAACAAAAAGACATTGCCTGGATGGCTGCTCATGGTTGTCTCCCCACTAGGGAATTCTTGCATAGGCGGCACATCGCAACGACTGAGAAATGCCCCCACGGATGCACGGACACAGAACACATTAACCACCTGTTCTGTGAGTGCTCCGTGGCCAGGCGGGTCTGGGCCCTGTTTGTTCCCTCTGTCTCCCTAAACAGCCTGCTGACCCTGCCCCGCTTGACGAGCGAGAACATCCTGTATGGTCCTCCCGGGGGGTGCACAACCCCCCAACTACAACAACAGTGGAGGATCATCAGCGCCGTCAAGCAGGTACTCTGGGAGACGAGGAACATCAGGGTCTATCAGAAACAGAGCGTCCACCTGACAACCCTGAGGAGGAGAATCACCCTCTGCCTCAGGGACCATGCTATTGTTGACTTTAAAAATAACCCGGATCAAGCAAGAGCGGTGTGGGGGGTGGAGAGATGGAAGGACGTCATCCTCTAAATCCCCCCCCCATGCCGCGCCGCATCGCCCAACCCCCCCCCACCCCGGGCCTACCTCACTACACCACCAGTTCCTGCACTATCACCTTCACCACCGTTCCAGCACAAGCCCTGGTCAGCAGTATCACCATCACAAGGACCAGGAGAGGAGCAGCGCACAACACCAACAGGGAAGTTTACTGCACCTTCCACCACCTACACATGTACACAGCACTGACCCACTTCCTACCCTCACCAGAATATCACCACACACAACCCACAGCCGAACCAGCCGTCTCTGCCAGCACCACCAGCACCAGGATGACCAACACCACTGGGTCACAGGGAAGTACTGATCACCCGCCTGACACCAAAATGCACACTACACAAACCATGCACACCTCCCTTCTCTCACTCCTGTATCTTTTCAGGCACATGTCATATCCAGCTCTGACACCTACCCAGGCTTCCAGACCCAGGAGCAGAGACCGGCGGGAACCACCACGTCACCCCAGCACCAACCCCAGGTTCCAACTCAGCGACCCCAAACCCCCTGTTCCGGGCCCCCCCCCCCCAACTCCAGGCCCCCAGCTACAGGCCCAGTCCCCTACCCGCCAACCCCCAACCCCCAGCCCGGAACAAGCTGAGAAGAGCCAGGGAGCTTTTTCCCTGGATAAGCTGTGTACAGGTTTTTCGCCTCTGCTTGCCTGCCATGCGCCGAGCTCTCTGGGCCTCTCCTCAGGGGCCTCCGGTCGGCCTGCGTGCTCGATCTGCTCCGCCGCTGGGGCGCCTGGTCCGGCTAGCCTCGTGAAGGGCTACAGGAGTCTGAGCCTGGTGGGCTGGGCCGGATGCGCCGGTGGTGGGGCGGGTCGGGTGTGTCGGGTGTGTGGGGTCCCTCGGGGGAGGGAGGTGGGGGAGCCACGGCTTTGCACTGGTGGGCAAACTGGATAGTAGTCGCTCTACAACTAGAGGGCTGCAGGGGAATTTTTTTCCCGGATGCACAGCGAACAGGTTTTTTACCCCTGCCTCCTACCGACACTGGAACCTGGACACTGAACACTGAACACTGAACATTACACTACACTGGACAATACACTGAACACTGAGCACTTTAGTTAGTTTAATGTTGGTTGTTGTTGAATGTAATGTCTTAAATGTCTGATTGTTTGATTAATTGATTGTATATACGGTGTTGTGTTTTTATAAAAACCAATAAAAAACACCTTACTAGAGACTTTCGCCCTTACTAGAGACTTCAACACCCACCCCCTCCTAAACCCCATGGCCACCTCCACCCCCTGCAAAAACACCATGAAGGGGGAGCCGGCCTCTATTGAGATAGCCACCAGCAGCACACCGCAGATCCACCTCCCCTCCCAATCAGACAGTGAAAATGACTGGAGCTTGGCTCAACCAAAACGCAAAAGACCACAAAAAAAGGCAATCCGGAAAAAACCAGACAAAAAGACTACTCCAGAACCCAAACCCCAACGCCATACAAGTAAGCCGGCTCCCCCCCCCCAAACCCTCCTCCCCACCCTCTTCCTCTCTCCAGTCATCACATGCTCCTCACCCTGCACAGCCCACCAGCCACCCCCAGTCCATGCTCACCGGACCGTACGGGCCACCGAAAATCACCTCATCAACAACACAGATGAGGGGGCCACCAGGCAGTCAGAGGGGAGACAACCCCCACACCATGAGCAGCCAAGGGGAGGTACCACACTATCTGGCCCCCAACGACCCATTGGAGGGCCTCAACCTCATGTGCAATAGCTTAGCAAAAATTGGAACAAACCAAATCCAAGAACCATGAGGATAACAATCTCATCTCTCAACACCAGAAGCCTCCGGCAACCAGACAAACGGGAGGTCGTCTACCAGTACATCACCCAACATCAGTCAGACATGTATATCCTCCAGGAGTGCGCCATCCCATTCAAGGAGATGGACGCCACCCTGGAGGAGGAATGGACACGGGGGGACTCTCTCTGGTCAGGCTCAAACATTGATAGAGCTGATGGGGTCGGCATTTTGGTGGCCAACCCTTTTCTGCAGAACAAAAAGGGGGAGGTTGTAGAGAGCGGGCGAATCCTGGTTCTGGACCTAGAGATCCAGGGTTCGCCGCTGAGGGTCATCAATGTGTACGGCCCAACCAACGTGGCCAAGAGAGTCTCCCTTTTCAAGAAACTTCGGTCTCTCCTCCTCATCCCCACACCAGTCCTAGTGGGGGGAGATTTCAACTGTGCCCTCCGGGATGAGGACCGCAGCAGGCCCAGGAGAGACCGATCCACTACAGAACTTCAGTCCATCATAGACGACTTCCAACTGGTAGACGCCGGTGGCACCTCCCCGCCGACACACACAAGGGTGAGTTCCTCCGGGAATTCTTCCTCCAGGATAGACATGTTCTTGCTCTCGCCAGGTCTGAGGATGGGAACCCTGACCAGCCAGGCGGCCCACTTCTCGGACCACAGGATGTTGACAGTGTCCCTGGAATGGGATGGCCAAACAAGAGCGGGTAGGGGTACCTGGAGGATGAATACATCGATCCTTCAGGACCCAACAGTGGTGCATTCCTTCTCCAGGCGCTACCTGGAGTGGAGGACCCTAAAAGAACTGTTCGACTCCCCGATAGAGTGGTGGGAGATGGTTAAGGCCAGGACAAAGGGCTACTTCGGGTCAGTCGGAAGGAGGAAAGCGGCAGAACAGAGGGCCAGGTTTCAACACCACAACGCGGCCCTCCAACGCCTAAGTCTCCTACAACTGGGTGGTCTGGACGTGGCCCGAGAACTGGCTGAGACCAAACAACACCTTGCCACCCTCTACCGGGAGCAACAACAAAAGAAACAGTTCAGGGAAAAACTCCAGGGCCTGGAGGAGGAGGAGAAATGCACACGCCACTTCTTCCGCAAGGCACGGTCAAAACACAAGCCTATCCTGTCCCTATACGACACCAATGGGGACACCGTGTCAGACAGAGGCAACATCCCGGGGGTGGCAAGAGAGTTCTACGAGAGTCTCTACAACATCAAGACAACCGACGAGACTCTCATGGCCACCTTCCTGGATGGTCTGGACCGGGTCCCCGAGGGTGGTGAGAGTGAGAACCCAGAGCTGACCACGGAGGAGCTCACCCGGGCCGTGCACTCCTTGAATACACACAAGGCCCCTGGACCGGATGGGATCCCAGCAGAGTTCTACAAGACTCTCTGGGATCTCCTCAAGGAGGACTTGGCGGAGGTCTTCAAAGCCGTCTACAGGGAAGGGAGGCTTGGAGAGTCAATGAGACAGAGTACGGTCACACTGATCCCCAAGAAAGGGGACCTCAAGGACCTCCGGAACTGGCGCCCCATCAATCTCCTCCCAGTGGACTATAGAATTATGACAAAAGCCCTCACCCAACGGTTTCAAACCCTCCTCCCCTCAGTTATAGCCCCTGACCAAACCTGTAGCGTCCCCGGTAGGTCCATCAACGACAACCTGCTCCTGGTGAGAGACCTCATCCTGCACTCCCAGGAGCGGAGGTCCCCTTTAGGCCTTCTCAGCCTGGATCAGGAGAAGGCCTTTGACAGGGTTAGCCATGGTTTCCTGCAGAGGGTGCTGAGGGGCATGAACTTCCCCCAGCACCTGCTCAACTGGACCGAACTCTGCTACAACAACATCACGAGCAGAGTTCGGATCAACAACCAGTTGACAGACCCCTTCCCCATCAAAGCTGGAGTACGGCAGGGATGCCCCTTGGCCCCTCTACTGTACGTCATCTACCTGGAGCCGTTCCTACGGAAGATCAGGAGCTCCCCCAACATCATGGGCTACCCTCTACCAGGGGCCCGGGGGGAGAGGCTCAAGGTGGTGGCGTACATGGACGACATTACCATCGTCGGCACAGATAGTCGCTCCATTTCCACAGCAACGAAAGTGGTGGAGGACTACTGTGCAGCCACTGGCGCCCTGATCAATAGGGGTAAGTGTGAGCTGTTTCTGTCGCAGCACTGGCAGGAGAACCTGGCAACCTCCTTCCCTGTAAAGACGGAAAACATTAAGCTGCTGGGGATCACCTACCAGAAAGATGGAGGAGCCTCCGGCAGCTGGAAGGAGACCATCCGCCAGGTCCAAAAGAAGATCTGTGAGTGGAGTGCACGGCCTCTCACAATGACAGGCAAGATCCTGGTCCTGAAGGCTATTGTTCTTCCCATTCTCCTTTACCTGGGCAGGGTGTTTCCCCCAGACAGAGCAGTATCCAAAACCATCGAAAGGATCATGTTTACCTTTGTCTGGGGGAGCCAGATGGAAAAACTAAAACGCACCACCCTGTACAAAACAGTGGAGAATGGGGGGAAAGGGGTCCCAGACATCCTAAACATCATTAGGGCACAGGGACTCTCCAACCTCATCAACAACATCAACAACAAAGATAGGAAAGCCAGGTTCTTTGAAATATACTATGCCACACCCATCCTCCGGACACTCAGGGTGACCGCATCAATAAATCACACTGTGCCCTACAGCTGGGACCCCCCTCCAGTCTACAAGATATGGAGGGACTTTGCCTTCAAGACAGGATTGTCCGCGGCTGGGCTGGCCTCATGGAAATACAAAGACATTATGACCTTCATAAGGTCGAAGGAAACCATTACTCACCCCAAGGCCAGCACAGCCGTGGACTCCAAACAGGTATGGAAAAACATTAATCATAAATGTACTAACAATAAACAAAAAGACATTGCCTGGATGGCTGCTCATGGTTGTCTCCCCACTAGGGAATTCTTGCATAGGCGGCACATCGCAACGACTGAGAAATGCCCCCACGGATGCACGGACACAGAACACATTAACCACCTGTTCTGTGAGTGCTCCGTGGCCAGGCGGGTCTGGGCCCTGTTTGTTCCCTCTGTCTCCCTAAACAGCCTGCTGACCCTGCCCCGCTTGACGGGCGATAACATCCTGTATGGTCCTCCCGGGGGGTGCACAACCCCTCAACTACAACAACAGTGGAGGATCATCAGCGCCGTCAAGCAGGTACTCTGGGAGACGAGGAACATCAGGGTCTATCAGAAACAGAGCGTCCACCTGACAACCCTGAGGAGGAGAATCACCCTCTGCCTCAGGGACCATGCTATTGTTGACTTTAAAAATAACCCGGATCAAGCAAGAGCGGTGTGGGGGGTGGAGAGATGGAAGGACGTCATCCTCTAAACCCCCCCCCATGCCGCGCCGCATCGACCAACCCCCCCCCACCCCGGGCCTACCTCACTACACCACCAGTTCCTGCACTATCACCTTCACCACTGTTCCAGCACAAGCCCTGGCCAGCAGTATCACCATCACAAGGACCAGGAGAGGAGCAGCGCACAACACCAACAGGGAAGTTTACTGCACCTTCCACCACCTACACATGTACACAGCACTGACCCACTTCCTACTCTCACCAGAATATCAACACACACAACCCACAGCCGAACCAGCCGTCTCTGCCAGCACCACCAGCACCAGGATGACCAACACCACTGGGTCACAGGGAAGTACTGATCACCCGCCTGACACCAAAATGCACACTACACAAACCATGCACACCTCCCTTCTCTCACCCCTGTATCTTTTCAGGCACATGTCATATCCAGCTCTGACACCTACCCAGGCTTCCAGACCCAGGAGCAGAGACCGGCGGGAACCACCACGTCACCCCAGCACCAACCCCAGGTTCCAACTCAGCGACCCCAAACCCCCTGTTCCGGGCCCCCCCCCCCCAACTCCAGGCCCCCAGCTACAGGCCCAGTCCCCTACCCGCCAACCCCCAACCCCCAGCCCGGAACAAGCTGAGAAGAGCCAGGGAGCTTTTTCCCTGGAAAAGCTGTGTACAGGTTTTTCGCCTCTGCTTGCCTGCCATGCGCCGAGCTCTCTGGGCCTCTCCTCAGGGGCCTCCGGTCGGCCTGCGTGCTCGATCTGCTCCGCCGCTGGGGCGCCTGGTCCGGCTAGCCTCGTGAAGGGCTACAGGAGTCTGAGCCTGGTGGGCTGGGCCGGATGCGCCGGTGGTGGGGCGGGTCGGGTGTGTCGGGTGTGTGGGGTCCCTCGGGGGAGGGAGGTGGGGGAGCCACGGCTTTGCACTGGTGGGCAAACTGGATAGTAGTCGCTCTACAACTAGAGGGCTGCAGGGGAATTTTTTTCCCGGATGCACAGCGAACAGGTTTTTTACCCCTGCCTCCTACCGACACTGGAACCTGGACACTGAACACTGAACACTGAACATTACACTACACTGGACAATACACTGAACACTGAGCACTTTAGTTAGTTTAATGTTGGTTGTTGTTGAATGTAATGTCTTAAATGTCTGATTGTTTGATTAATTGATTGTATATACGGTGTTGTGTTTTTATAAAAACCAATAAAAAACACCTTACTAGAGACTTTCGCCCTTACTAGAGACTTCAACACCCACCCCCTCCTAAACCCCATGGCCACCTCCACCCCCTGCAAAAACACCATGAAGGGGGAGCCGGCCTCTATTGAGATAGCCACCAGCAGCACACCGCAGATCCACCTCCCCTCCCAATCAGACAGTGAAAATGACTGGAGCTTGGCTCAACCAAAACGCAAAAGACCACAAAAAAAGGCAATCCGGAAAAAACCAGACAAAAAGACTACTCCAGAACCCAAACCCCAACGCCATACAAGTAAGCCGGCTCCCCCCCCCAAACCCTCCTCCCCACCCTCTTCCTCTCTCCAGTCATCACATGCTCCTCACCCTGCACAGCCCACCAGCCACCCCCAGTCCATGCTCACCGGACCGTACGGGCCACCGAAAATCACCTCATCAACAACACAGATGAGGGGGCCACCAGGCAGTCAGAGGGGAGACAACCCCCACACCATGAGCAGCCAAGGGGAGGTACCACACTATCTGGCCCCCAACGACCCATTGGAGGGCCTCAACCTCATGTGCAATAGCTTAGCAAAAATTGGAACAAACCAAATCCAAGAACCATGAGGATAACAATCTCATCTCTCAACACCAGAAGCCTCCGGCAACCAGACAAACGGGAGGTCGTCTACCAGTACATCACCCAACATCAGTCAGACATGTATATCCTCCAGGAGTGCGCCATCCCATTCAAGGAGATGGACGCCACCCTGGAGGAGGAATGGACACGGGGGGACTCTCTCTGGTCAGGCTCAAACATTGATAGAGCTGATGGGGTCGGCATTTTGGTGGCCAACCCTTTTCTGCAGAACAAAAAGGGGGAGGTTGTAGAGAGCGGGCGAATCCTGGTTCTGGACCTAGAGATCCAGGGTTCGCCGCTGAGGGTCATCAATGTGTACGGCCCAACCAACGTGGCCAAGAGAGTCTCCCTTTTCAAGAAACTTCGGTCTCTCCTCCTCATCCCCACACCAGTCCTAGTGGGGGGAGATTTCAACTGTGCCCTCCGGGATGAGGACCGCAGCAGGCCCAGGAGAGACCGATCCACTACAGAACTTCAGTCCATCATAGACGACTTCCAACTGGTAGACGCCGGTGGCACCTCCCCGCCGACACACACAAGGGTGAGTTCCTCCGGGAATTCTTCCTCCAGGATAGACATGTTCTTGCTCTCGCCAGGTCTGAGGATGGGAACCCTGACCAGCCAGGCGGCCCACTTCTCGGACCACAGGATGTTGACAGTGTCCCTGGAATGGGATGGCCAAACAAGAGCGGGTAGGGGTACCTGGAGGATGAATACATCGATCCTTCAGGACCCAACAGTGGTGCATTCCTTCTCCAGGCGCTACCTGGAGTGGAGGACCCTAAAAGAACTGTTCGACTCCCCGATAGAGTGGTGGGAGATGGTTAAGGCCAGGACAAAGGGCTACTTCGGGTCAGTCGGAAGGAGGAAAGCGGCAGAACAGAGGGCCAGGTTTCAACACCACAACGCGGCCCTCCAACGCCTAAGTCTCCTACAACTGGGTGGTCTGGATGTGGCCCGAGAACTGGCTGAGACCAAACAACACCTTGCCACCCTCTACCGGGAGCAACAACAAAAGAAACAGTTCAGGGAAAAACTCAAGGGCCTGGAGGAGGAGGAGAAATGCACACGCCACTTCTTCCGCAAGGCACGGTCAAAACACAAGCCTATCCTGTCCCTATACGACACCAATGGGGACACCGTGTCAGACAGAGGCAACATCCCGGGGGTGGCAAGAGAGTTCTACGAGAGTCTCTACAACATCAAGACAACCGACGAGACTCTCATGGCCACCTTCCTGGATGGTCTGGACCGGGTCCCCGAGGGTGGTGAGAGTGAGAACCCAGAGCTGACCACGGAGGAGCTCACCCGGGCCGTGCACTCCTTGAATACACACAAGGCCCCTGGACCGGATGGGATCCCAGCAGAGTTCTACAAGACTCTCTGGGATCTCCTCAAGGAGGACTTGGCGGAGGTCTTCAAAGCCGTCTACAGGGAAGGGAGGCTTGGAGAGTCAATGAGACAGAGTACGGTCACACTGATCCCCAAGAAAGGGGACCTCAAGGACCTCCGGAACTGGCGCCCCATCAATCTCCTCCCAGTGGACTATAAAATCATGACAAAAGCCCTCACCCAACGGTTTCAAACCCTCCTCCCCTCAGTTATAGCCCCTGACCAGACCTGTAGCGTCCCCGGTAGGTCCATCAATGACAACCTGCTCCTGGTGAGAGACCTCATCCTGCACTCCCAGGAGCGGAGGTCCCCTTTAGGCCTTCTCAGCCTGGATCAGGAGAAGGCCTTTGACAGGGTTAACCATGGTTTCCTGCAGAGGGTGCTGAGAGGCATGAACTTCCCCCAGCACCTGCTCAACTGGACCGAACTCTGCTACAACAACATCACGAGCAGAGTTCGGATCAACAACCAGTTGACAGACCCCTTCCCCATCAAAGCTGGAGTACGGCAGGGATGCCCCTTGGCCCCTCTACTGTACGTCATCTACCTGGAGCCGTTCCTACGGAAGATCAGGAGCTCCCCCAACATCATGGGCTACCCTCTACCAGGGGCCCGGGGGGAGAGGCTCAAGGTGGTGGCGTACATGGACGACATTACCATCGTCGGCACGGATAGTCGCTCCATTTCCACAGCAACGAAAGTGGTGGAGGACTACTGTGCAGCCACTGGCGCCCTGATCAATAGGGGTAAGTGTGAGCTGTTTCTGTCGCAGCACTGGCAGGAGAACCTGGCAACCTCCTTCCCTGTAAAGACGGAAAACATTAAGCTGCTGGGGATCACCTACCAGAAAGATGGAGGAGCCTCCGGCAGCTGGAAGGAGACCATCCGCCAGGTCCAAAAGAAGATCTGTGAGTGGAGTGCACGGCCTCTCACAATGACAGGCAAGATCCTGGTCCTGAAGGCTATTGTTCTTCCCATTCTCCTTTACCTGGGCAGGGTGTTTCCCCCAGACAGAGCAGTATCCAAAACCATCGAAAGGATCATGTTTACCTTTGTCTGGGGGAGCCAGATGGAAAAACTAAAACGCACCACCCTGTACAAAACAGTGGAGAATGGGGGGAAAGGGGTCCCAGACATCCTAAACATCATTAGGGCACAGGGACTCTCCAACCTCATCAACAACATCAACAACAAAGATAGGAAAGCCAGGTTCTTTGAAATATACTATGCCACACCCATCCTCCGGACACTCAGGGTGACCGCATCAATAAATCACACTGTGCCCTACAGCTGGGACCCCCCTCCTGTCTACAAGATATGGAGGGACTTTGCCTTCAAGACAGGATTGTCCGCGGCTGGGCTGGCCTCATGGAAATACAAAGACATTATGACCTTCATAAGGTCGAAGGAAACCATTACTCACCCCAAGGCCAGCACAGCCGTGGACTCCAAACAGGTATGGAAAAACATTAATCATAAATGTACTAACAATAAACAAAAAGACATTGCCTGGATGGCTGCTCATGGTTGTCTCCCCACTAGGGAATTCTTGCATAGGCGGCACATCGCAACGACTGAGAAATGCCCCCACGGATGCACGGACACAGAACACATTAACCACCTGTTCTGTGAGTGCTCCGTGGCCAGGCGGGTCTGGGCCCTGTTTGTTCCCTCTGTCTCCCTAAACAGCCTGCTGACCCTGCCCCGCTTGACGGGCGATAACATCCTGTATGGTCCTCCCAGGGGGTGCACAACCCCTCAACTACAACAACAGTGGAGGATCATCAGCGCCGTCAAGCAGGTACTCTGGGAGACGAGGAACATCAGGGTCTATCAGAAACAGAGCGTCCACCTGACAACCCTGAGGAGGAGAATCACCCTCTGCCTCAGGGACCATGCTATTGTTGACTTTAAAAATAACCCGGATCAAGCAAGAGCGGTGTGGGGGGTGGAGAGATGGAAGGACGTCATCCTCTAAACCCCCCCCCATGCCGCGCCGCATCGACCAACCCCCCCCCACCCCGGGCCTACCTCACTACACCACCAGTTCCTGCACTATCACCTTCACCACTGTTCCAGCACAAGCCCTGGCCAGCAGTATCACCATCACAAGGACCAGGAGAGGAGCAGCGCACAACACCAACAGGGAAGTTTACTGCACCTTCCACCACCTACACATGTACACAGCACTGACCCACTTCCTACTCTCACCAGAATATCAACACACACAACCCACAGCCGAACCAGCCGTCTCTGCCAGCACCACCAGCACCAGGATGACCAACACCACTGGGTCACAGGGAAGTACTGATCACCCGCCTGACACCAAAATGCACACTACACAAACCATGCACACCTCCCTTCTCTCACCCCTGTATCTTTTCAGGCACATGTCATATCCAGCTCTGACACCTACCCAGGCTTCCAGACCCAGGAGCAGAGACCGGCGGGAACCACCACGTCACCCCAGCACCAACCCCAGGTTCCAACTCAGCGACCCCAAACCCCCTGTTCCGGGCCCCCCCCCCCCAACTCCAGGCCCCCAGCTACAGGCCCAGTCCCCTACCCGCCAACCCCCAACCCCCAGCCCGGAACAAGCTGAGAAGAGCCAGGGAGCTTTTTCCCTGGATAAGCTGTGTACAGGTTTTTCGCCTCTGCTTGCCTGCCATGCGCCGAGCTCTCTGGGCCTCTCCTCAGGGGCCTCCGGTCGGCCTGCGTGCTCGATCTGCTCCGCCGCTGGGGCGCCTGGTCCGGCTAGCCTCGTGAAGGGCTACAGGAGTCTGAGCCTGGTGGGCTGGGCCGGACGCGCCGGTGGTGGGGCGGGTCGGGTGAGTCGGGTGTGTGGGGTCCCTCGGGGGAGGGAGGTGGGGGAGCCACGGCTTTGCACTGGTGGGCAAACTGGATAGTAGTCGCTCTACAACTAGAGGGCTGCAGGGGAATTTTTTCCCGGATGCACAGCGAACAGGTTTTTTACCCCTGCCTCCTACCGACACTGGAACCTGGACACTGAACACTGAACACTGAACATTACACTACACTGGACAATACACTGAACACTGAGCACTTTAGTTAGTTTAATGTTGGTTGTTGTTGAATGTAATGTCTTAAATGTCTGATTGTTTGATTAATTGATTGATTAATTGATTGTATACACGGTGTTGCGTTTTTATAAAAACCAATAAAAAACACCTTTTACTAAAGATATACACTGAGCACTTTAGTTAGTTTAATGTTGGTTGTTGTTGAATGTAATGTCTTAAATGTCTGATTGTTTGATTAATTGATTGTATACACGGTGTTGCGTTTTTATAAAAACCAATAAAAAACACCTTACTAGAGACTTCTATTAAAAGAATGGGGGGAAAGGGGTCCCAGACATCCTAAACATCATTAGGGCACAGGGACTCTCCAACCTCATCAACAACATCAACAACAAAGATAGGAAAGCCAGGTTCTTTGAAATATACTATGCCACACCCATCCTCCGGACACTCAGGGTGACCGCATCAATAAATCACACTGTGCCCTACAGCTGGGACCCCCCTCCAGTCTACAAGATATGGAGGGACTTTGCCTTCAAGACAGGATTGTCCGCGGCTGGGCTGGCCTCATGGAAATACAAAGACATTATGACCTTCATAAGGTCGAAGGAAACCATTACTCACCCCAAGGCCAGCACAGCCGTGGACTCCAAACAGGTATGGAAAAACATTAATCATAAATGTACTAACAATAAACAAAAAGACATTGCCTGGATGGCTGCTCATGGTTGTCTCCCCACTAGGGAATTCTTGCATAGGCGGCACATCGCAACGACTGAGAAATGCCCCCACGGATGCACGGACACAGAACACATTAACCACCTGTTCTGTGAGTGCTCCGTGGCCAGGCGGGTCTGGGCCCTGTTTGTTCCCTCTGTCTCCCTAAACAGCCTGCTGACCCTGCCCCGCTTGACGGGCGAGAACATCCTGTATGGTCCTCCCGGGGGGTGCACAACCCCCCAACTACAACAACAGTGGAGGATCATCAGCGCCGTCAAGCAGGTACTCTGGGAGACGAGGAACATCAGGGTCTATCAGAAACAGAGCGTCCACCTGACAACCCTGAGGAGGAGAATCACCCTCTTCCTCAGGGACCATGCTATTGTTGACTTTAAAAATAACCCGGATCAAGCAAGAGCGGTGTGGGGGGTGGAGAGATGGAAGGACGTCATCCTCTAAACCGCCCCCCATGCCGCGCCGCATCGCCCAACCCCCCCCCACCCCGGGCCTACCTCACTACACCACCAGTTCCTGCACTATCACCTTCACCACCGTTCCAGCACAAGCCCTGGTCAGCAGTATCACCATCACAAGGACCAGGAGAGGAGCAGCGCACAACACCAACAGGGAAGTTTACTGCACCTTCCACCACCTACACATGTACACAGCACTGACCCACTTCCTACCCTCACCAGAATATCACCACACACAACCCACAGCCGAACCAGCCGTCTCTGCCAGCACCACCAGCACCAGGATGACCAACACCACTGGGTCACAGGGAAGTACTGATCACCCGCCTGACAAAAAAATGCACACTACACAAACCATGCACACCTCCCTTCTCTCACTCCTGTATCTTTTCAGGCACATGTCATATCCAGCTCTGACACCTACCCAGGCTTCCAGACCCAGGAGCAGAGACCGGCGGGAACCACCACGTCACCCCAGCACCAACCCCAGGTTCCAACTCAGCGACCCCAAACCCCCTGTTCCGGGCCCCCCCCCCCCAACTCCAGGCCCCCAGCTACAGGCCCAGTCCCCTACCCGCCAACCCCCAACCCCCAGCCCGGAACAAGCTGAGAAGAGCCAGGGAGCTTTTTCCCTGGATAAGCTGTGTACAGGTTTTTTCGCCTCTGCTTGCCTGCCATGCGCCGAGCTCTCTGGGCCTCTCCTCGGGGGCTTCCGGTCGGCCTGCGTGCTCGATCTGCTCCGCCGCTGGGGCGCCTGGTCCGGCTAGCCTCGTGAAGGGCTACAGGAGTCTGAGCCTGGTGGGCTGGGCCGGATGCGCCGGTGGTGGGGCGGGTCGGGTGAGTCGGGTGTGTAGGGTCCCTCGGGGGAGGGAGGTGGGGGAGCCACGGCTTTGCACTGGTGGGCAAACTGGATAGTAGTCGCTCTACAACTAGAGGGCTGCAGGGGAATTTTTTTCCCGGATGCACAGCGAACAGGTTTTTTACCCCTGCCTCCTACCGACACTGGAACCTGGACACTGAACACTGAACACTGAACATTACACTACACTGGACAATACACTGAACACTGAGCACTTTAGTTAGTTTAATGTTGGTTGTTGTTGAATGTAATGTCTTAAATGTCTGATTGTTTGATTAATTGATTGTATACACGGTGTTGCGTTTTTATAAAAACCAATAAAAAACACCTTACTAGAGACTTCTATTAAAGCTAGTCTTCGGTGGGGTGTGGGTTTTTGTGTTTTTTTGAGAAATCTAGGGTTTTTCCTTTTTCCTCACTAGGCTCTATGCCCCTCCTTTTTTTCTATTCTTGGTCGGGGAGCACGTCTTCTCAGTAGGTGGCTTGACCGCTGCTGGGAGGTGGCTCCCCCGACCCACCCCCCCCTCTTTGAGCGGAACAGGCCGGGATCCGAGAGGAGCTGCCGGAGACCCGCGACTCTTCCAGTAGGTGGCCTTTTCACCACTGGGGCAGTTCGGCCGCTGGGCAGCCCCCCTCCAAAGAGCGGAAAGGCCGGACCCCGAGAGGAGCTTCCAAAGACCGCGACTCTTCCAGTAGGTGACCAGTAGGTGGCCTGCCCGCCACTGGAGCCACTGGAGCACGAGTTCGGCCCCTGGGCAGCCCCCCTCCAAAGAGCGGAAAGGCCGGACCCCGAGAGGAGCTTCCAAAGACCGCGACTCTTCCAGTAGGTGACCAGTAGGTGGCCTGCCCGCCACTGGAGCCACTGGAGCACGAGTTCGGCCCCTGGGCAGCCCCCCTCCAAAGAGCGGACAGGCCGGACCCCGAGAGGAGCTTCCAAAGACCGCGACTCTTTCAGTAGGTGGCCTGCCCGCCACTGGAGCACGAGTTCGGCCCCTGGGCAGCCCCCCTCAAAAGAGCGGAAAGGCCGGACCCCGAGAGGAGCTTCCGAAGACCTCGACTCTCCCAAGCACGCCAGAGGTGAGAGAGGGCCCAACACCCACCAGCCGACCCAGCTGAGCCAGTGGACCCCAACCAGACCAGGAGGGAGGACAACTATAACATCTAAGCTAGGAGCGAGAGGGACACAGGGGAGTGCTTTGAAGACCGTAGGTCTTTGGCCACCTGGTGTCCCCACTCGCTCTCAGGTGTCCCTCTTTTGTCCCCAGACGGGAACCCAGTTCCAGACCCAAGCCAGAGTCCAAAATCTGCCGTGAGGACCTGAGAGGAACAACACCCCTAACCTAACGGCAAGTACCCTATTCCCCCCCCCCAAAAAAATGTATCTACAACCTCCCCCTAACCCTATTCCTCTCCCTCCTTCCTCCCTGATCCCCCACCCCCCCCCCCCCACCCCACTCCAACGATGAACCCCGGAGCGATGCGGCGCTACAACGCCGTCAGGTTGACGCTCAACCCAACTGAGGAGGCTGCCATGGATGGAGCCCCCCAACAGAAGACTGCCAGACCAGTAACAACGATGACCCGCCTGGAATTCAGCAGGGCGGTTCTACAGAGAGGTATGGGCTTTGTGCCGTCTGATCTAAACTGCCTGGTGAAGCCCCCTGGGCCGAATGAATGTTTTGAAGTGAGCTTTAAAACCCCCCAACTGTTAGAGGAATTCTGGACCTTTCATAGGATTAATGAACACAAACCCCCACTTAACCGTTTTACAGCCCACCCACTAACGGATTTAGAATCAAAAGTGGTCACAATTCAATTCCACAATGAGGTGATTCAGGAATATGATATTGAGGTGTGGCTACACCGTCATGCCACCCTTAAATCGGGGGCCCGGATGGTCCTGGATGAAGACGGAGTGTGGACGGGGGCCAAGAAATGGCTGGTGCAACTCCGTCCGGACCCGGAGGGGATAGGCGGAGTCCAACATATCCCCAGCACCATCAACCTGGGGAACAACAGGGGCTCCGTCTACTACTACGGTATGCCGAAGCTCTGCAGGAACTGCGGCCAATTGGGCCATCTGGCAGCGGCCTGCAAGGCCGTGGTATGTAAAATCTGCCGCCAAGACCACCCGACGTCGGAGTGCACCACGACCAGACCTTGCAACCTGTGCGGGGGACAGGGGCATCTTTACCGTGACTGCCCAAGTTCCTATGCAAGTAGAGCCCGGGGCTATAAATCCAACCAACCACCACCCCAACCCCCACCCCCACCTCAACCCACACCCCCACCCCCACCCCAACCCCCACCCCAACCCCCACCCCAACCCACACCCAACATGGAGGAAGAGAAGGGAGAGACGGAGGAGGACCGGCGCCCGAGCGATGGAGGGGACGATCAGAGCTCGAGCGACGGAGAAGGAGAAGGAGAGGAACCAACCGTCCCAGCACCCCCTACAGACAACCTCAACACCCACCCCCTCCTAAACCCCATTGCCACCTCCACCCCCTGCAAAAACACCATGAAGGGGGAGCCGGCCTCTATTGAGATAGCCACCAGCAGCACACCGCAGATCCACCTCCCCTCCCAATCAGACAGTGAAAATGACTGGAGCTTGGCTCAACCAAAACGCAAAAGACCACAAAAAAAGGCAATCCGGAAAAAACCAGACAAAAAGACTACTCCAGAACCCAAACCCCAACGCCATACAGGTAAGCCGGCTCCCCCCCCAAACCCTCCTCCCCACCCTCTTCCTCTCTCCAGTCATCACATGCTCCTCACCCTGCACAGCCCACCAGCCACCCCCAGTCCATGCTCACCGGACCGTACGGGCCACCGAAAATCACCTCATCAACAACACAGATGAGGGGGCCACCAGGCAGTCAGAGGGGAGACAACCCCCACACCATGAGCAGCCAAGGGGAGGTACCACACTATCTGGCCCCCAACGACCCATTGGAGGGCCTCAACCTCATGTGCAATAGCTTAGCAAAAATTGGAACAAACCAAATCCAAGAACCATGAGGATAACAATCTCATCTCTCAACACCAGAAGCCTCCGGCAACCAGACAAACGGGAGGTCGTCTACCAGTACATCACCCAACATCAGTCAGACATGTATATCCTCCAGGAGTGCGCCATCCCATTCAAGGAGATGGACGCCACCCTGGAGGAGGAATGGACACGGGGGGACTCTCTCTGGTCAGGCTCAAACATTGATAGAGCTGATGGGGTCGGCATTTTGGTGGCCAACCCTTTTCTGCAGACCAAAAAGGGGGAGGTTGTAGAGAGCGGGCGAATCCTGGTTCTGGACCTAGAGATCCAGGGTTCGCCGCTGAGGGTCATCAATGTGTACGGCCCAACCAACGTGGCCAAGAGAGTCTCCCTTTTCAAGAAACTTCGGTCTCTCCTCCTCATCCCCACACCAGTCCTAGTGGGGGGAGATTTCAACTGTGCCCTCCGGGATGAGGACCGCAGCAGGCCCAGGAGAGACCGATCCACTACAGAACTTCAGTCCATCATAGACGACTTCCAACTGGTAGACGCCGGTGGCACCTCCCCGCCGACACACACAAGGGTGAGTTCCTCCGGGAATTCTTCCTCCAGGATAGACATGTTCTTGCTCTCGCCAGGTCTGAGGATGGGAACCCTGACCAGCCAGGCGGCCCACTTCTCGGACCACAGGATGTTGACAGTGTCCCTGGAATGGGATGGCCAAACAAGAGCGGGTAGGGGTACCTGGAGGATGAATACATCGATCCTTCAGGACCCAACAGTGGTGCATTCCTTCTCCAGGCGCTACCTGGAGTGGAGGACCCTAAAAGAACTGTTCGACTCCCCGATAGAGTGGTGGGAGATGGTTAAGGCCAGGACAAAGGGCTACTTCGGGTCAGTCGGAAGGAGGAAAGCGGCAGAACAGAGGGCCAGGTTTCAACACCACAACGCGGCCCTCCAACGCCTAAGTCTCCTACAACTGGGTGGTCTGGATGTGGCCCGAGAACTGGCTGAGACCAAACAACACCTTGCCACCCTCTACCGGGAGCAACAACAAAAGAAACAGTTCAGGGAAAAACTCCAGGGCCTGGAGGAGGAGGAGAAATGCACACGCCACTTCTTCCGCAAGGCACGGTCAAAACACAAGCCTATCCTGTCCCTATACGACACCAATGGGGACACCGTGTCAGACAGAGGCAACATCCCGGGGGTGGCAAGAGAGTTCTACGAGAGTCTCTACAACATCAAGACAACCGACGAGACTCTCATGGCCACCTTCCTGGATGGTCTGGACCGGGTCCCCGAGGGTGGTGAGAGTGAGAACCCAGAGCTGACCACGGAGGAGCTCACCCGGGCCGTGCACTCCTTGAATACACACAAGGCCCCTGGACCGGATGGGATCCCAGCAGAGTTCTACAAGACTCTCTGGGATCTCCTCAAGGAGGACTTGGCGGAGGTCTTCAAAGCCGTCTACAGGGAAGGGAGGCTTGGAGAGTCAATGAGACAGAGTACGGTCACACTGATCCCCAAGAAAGGGGACCTCAAGGACCTCCGGAACTGGCGCCCCATCAATCTCCTCCCAGTGGACTATAAAATCATGACAAAAGCCCTCACCCAACGGTTTCAAACCCTCCTCCCCTCAGTTATAGCCCCTGACCAGACCTGTAGCGTCCCCGGTAGGTCCATCAACGACAACCTGCTCCTGGTGAGAGACCTCATCCTGCACTCCCAGGAGCGGAGGTCCCCTTTAGGCCTTCTCAGCCTGGATCAGGAGAAGGCCTTTGACAGGGTTAGCCATGGTTTCCTGCAGAGGGTGCTGAGAGGCATGAACTTCCCCCAGCACCTGCTCAACTGGACCGAACTCTGCTACAACAACATCACGAGCAGAGTTCGGATCAACAACCAGTTGACAGACCCCTTCCCCATCAAAGCTGGAGTACGGCAGGGATGCCCCTTGGCCCCTCTACTGTACGTCATCTACCTGGAGCCGTTCCTACGGAAGATCAGGAGCTCCCCCAACATCATGGGCTACCCTCTACCAGGGGCCCGGGGGGAGAGGCTCAAGGTGGTGGCGTACATGGACGACATTACCATCGTCGGCACGGATAGTCGCTCCATTTCCACAGCAACGAAAGTGGTGGAGGACTACTGTGCAGCCACTGGCGCCCTGATCAATAGGGGTAAGTGTGAGCTGTTTCTGTCGCAGCACTGGCAGGAGAACCTGGCAACCTCCTTCCCTGTAAAGACGGAAAACATTAAGCTGCTGGGGATCACCTACCAGAAAGATGGAGGAGCCTCCGGCAGCTGGAAGGAGACCATCCGCCAGGTCCAAAAGAAGATCTGTGAGTGGAGTGCACGGCCTCTCACAATGACAGGCAAGATCCTGGTCCTGAAGGCTATTGTTCTTCCCATTCTCCTTTACCTGGGCAGGGTGTTTCCCCCAGACAGAGCAGTATCCAAAACCATCGAAAGGATCATGTTTACCTTTGTCTGGGGGAGCCAGATGGAAAAACTAAAACGCACCACCCTGTACAAAACAGTGGAGAATGGGGGGAAAGGGGTCCCAGACATCCTAAACATCATTAGGGCACAGGGACTCTCCAACCTCATCAACAACATCAACAACAAAGATAGGAAAGCCAGGTTCTTTGAAATATACTATGCCACACCCATCCTCCGGACACTCAGGGTGACCGCATCAATAAATCACACTGTGCCCTACAGCTGGGACCCCCCTCCTGTCTACAAGATATGGAGGGACTTTGCCTTCAAGACAGGATTGTCCGCGGCTGGGCTGGCCTCATGGAAATACAAAGACATTATGACCTTCATAAGGTCGAAGGAAACCATTACTCACCCCAAGGCCAGCACAGCCGTGGACTCCAAACAGGTATGGAAAAACATTAATCATAAATGTACTAACAATAAACAAAAAGACATTGCCTGGATGGCTGCTCATGGTTGTCTCCCCACTAGGGAATTCTTGCATAGGCGGCACATCGCAACGACTGAGAAATGCCCCCACGGATGCACGGACACAGAACACATTAACCACCTGTTCTGTGAGTGCTCCGTGGCCAGGCGGGTCTGGGCCCTGTTTGTTCCCTCTGTCTCCCTAAACAGCCTGCTGACCCTGCCCCGCTTGACGGGCGATAACATCCTGTATGGTCCTCCCGGGGGGTGCACAACCCCTCAACTACAACAACAGTGGAGGATCATCAGCGCCGTCAAGCAGGTACTCTGGGAGACGAGGAACATCAGGGTCTATCAGAAACAGAGCGTCCACCTGACAACCCTGAGGAGGAGAATCACCCTCTGCCTCAGGGACCATGCTATTGTTGACTTTAAAAATAACCCGGATCAAGCAAGAGCGGTGTGGGGGGTGGAGAGATGGAAGGACGTCATCCTCTAAACCCCCCCCCATGCCGCGCCGCATCGACCAACCCCCCCCCACCCCGGGCCTACCTCACTACACCACCAGTTCCTGCACTATCACCTTCACCACCGTTCCAGCACAAGCCCTGGTCAGCAGTATCACCATCACAAGGACCAGGAGAGGAGCAGCGCACAACACCAACAGGGAAGTTTACTGCACCTTCCACCACCTACACATGTACACAGCACTGACCCACTTCCTACCCTCACCAGAATATCACCACACAACCCACAGCCGAACCAGCCGTCTCTGCCAGCACCACCAGCACCAGGATGACCAACACCACTGGGTCACAGGGAAGTACTGATCACCCGCCTGACACCAAAATGCACACTACACAAACCATGCACACCTCCCTTCTCTCACTCCTGTATCTTTTCAGGCACATGTCATATCCAGCTCTGACACCTACCCAGGCTTCCAGACCCAGGAGCAGAGACCGGCGGGAACCACCACGTCACCCCAGCACCAACCCCAGGTTCCAACTCAGCGACCCCAAACCCCCTGTTCCGGGCCCCCCCCCCCCAACTCCAGGCCCCCAGCTACAGGCCCAGTCCCCTACCCGCCAACCCCCAGCCCGGAACAAGCTGAGAAGAGCCAGGGAGCTTTTTCCCTGGATAAGCTGTGTACAGGTTTTTCGCCTCTGCTTGCCTGCCATGCGCCGAGCTCTCTGGGCCTCTCCTCAGGGGCCTCCGGTCGGCTTGCGTGCTTGATCTGCTCCGCCGCTGGGGCGCCTGGTCCGGCTAGCCTCGTGAAGGGCTACAGGAGTCTGAGCCTGGTGGGCTGGGCCGGATGCGCCGGTGGTGGGGCGGGTCGGGTGAGTCGGGTGTGTGGGGTCCCTCGGGGGAGGGAGGTGGGGGAGCCACGGCTTTGCACTGGTGGGCAAACTGGATAGTAGTCGCTCTACAACTAGAGGGCTGCAGGGGAATTTTTTTCCCGGATGCACAGCGAACAGGTTTTTTACCCCTGCCTCCTACCGACACTGGAACCTGGACACTGAACACTGAACACTGAACATTACACTACACTGGACAATACACTGAACACTGAGCACTTTAGTTAGTTTAATGTTGGTTGTTGTTGAATGAAATGTCTTAAATGTCTGATTGTTTGATTAATTGATTGTATACACGGTGTTGCGTTTTTATAAAAACCAATAAAAAACACCTTTCACCCAATCAGACTTCTTTCTTGAATTTGCAGCTGACATCAACTCCCTTCATAAAGAGAGCTCCGGGGAGGCCTATGGCTGATAACCCTTCACCGCCTAGTGTGGTGAAGAAAAAAGCCATAGTACAGTACTCTCATAACAGTGGAACATTTTAATATTTGTATTTTTTTAGACATTGTGTTTTTTAAAGCAGTCTTTTAATGTTTTTACCCATAGTTGATTATGTATAACCTGTTGTTTTTATCATTATTAATGGCTCTCACAGTCACTACTTTAAATGTTAGAAGTGTTAAGTCGACTGTGAGAGCCCAAACTGTTTTATCCTTTTTAAGTAAATGTGATTCAGATGTGTTTTTAGTTCAAGAATGTTCTCTACCCTTTTTAAAATCTTACCAGGAGTGGTAGAGGAGATGGAACCATGGGCCCTCCATCTGGAGCGGGTCCAATAACAACCGCTCCGATGGAGTGGCCCTCCTGATCAAAAACCCCCAAGTGCTGGTGAAGGGCAGCACTGTGGTGATTGATGGGCGGGCACTTTTAACACATCTGACATTTTTAGGAAAGGATTTTAACATTTTGAATGTGTATGGTTTTAATGATAAAAATGACAGGTTTGACCTTTTACAGGACTTGCAGTCCCACATGTTAAGTAGGGCTCCCCTAGTGGTAGGAGGGGATTTTAACACTGTTTTAACCAATAAAGATAGGAAAGGGGCAGGGAAGGATTTTAGAGTAGATAAGGCAGGGGTTTTATTGCAAAACCTATGTAGAGATTTTAAACTAACAGACTGCTTTAGATACATGCATCCAAGAGAGGAGGGCTTCACCTGGTTCAGTGGTGATGGCACCAGAGCCTCTCGCATTGACTACATTTTTACACGGGACTGCCCGCCGACTGATGCTAGATTATCCCCTGTTTTCTTTTCCGATCACGCTATGCTAACATGCACCCTGTCACTTTCTTCGGGTGTGACTGTAGGAAGAGGTCTGTGGAAGCTGAACTGCTCCCTCCTAGAAGACAAGGAGGTGGTGAAGGAGTACAGGGAGCAGTTCAGTGGATGGCAGACCCTTCAAGACTGTTTCCAGACACGAGCACACTGGTGGGAGATGGTGAAGGAAAGGACTAGGAACTTTTTTAGGAAGGTAGGCAAGCAGAAAAAAGATAGGGAAAACAGATGCATGTTGGGACTGCAAAAACGACTTCAAAGGTATTTTAATTTAATTCAACAGGGTTTGGATTTTAATGAAGAAATAAAGGAGGTGAAAAAAGAAATGTCAATTTTAGCAGAAATAAAAAGCAAAGGTGTCATATTAAGAAGTAAAGAACGGGATATAGAGGAGGGAGAGAAATGCACAAACTACTTTTTTAAGAAGATTATTAGTAAAGGGGGGGTAATATCAAATTTAAAAGATATAGAGGGAAACACAATAAAAGACACAGAAGGGATAAAGAAAGTAGTAGAAGATTTTTATGGGGATTTGTATAAAGAAAAAGAAATTTGCAATGACACCTTGGGAGAAGTTTTAAAGTTCATTGATAAGACAGTAGGGGATGGTGTGTTTTTAGCCCAGGATTTTAACCTTTTAGAGTTGGATAAATGTGTAAGGAATTTTAAGAAGGGGAAGTCCCCCGGCCAAGACGGACTTCCCCTGGAGTTTTATCTGACTTTCTGGGACATTTTAGCACACAACCTTTTAACTGTTTTTATGGACTTTGAACGACTTGACAGACTACCTGACAGTTTTAGAATAGGGATAGTCTCGCTTTTACACAAGAAACATGACAAGACTGACCTAAAGAACTTCAGACCAATCACTCTTTTAGACTTCGACTGCAAACTATTTAGTAAACTTTTAACAAATCGAATGTCTTTGTTTTTAGGGGATGTGATTCACCCGGATCAAGCCTGCGCCATTCCGGGGAGGAGGATCACAGACAGCCTCGTACTGATCCGAGACACCATCTGTTATACGAGAGACAGAAACATGCGGCTGGTAGTCCTAAATTTAGATTTTGAGAAAGCATTTGATCGAGTCTCGCACCAGTACCTCTTCCAGGTACTGCAAAAAATGGGGTTTCCAGGGAGGTTCCTAGCTTGGGTGGGACTGCTGTACAGAGACATCACCAGCAGAATTCTTGTAAATGGGCAACTGACAAAAGCGGTGGGAATACACTGCGGTGTCCGTCAGGGGTGTCCGTTATCCCCCCTCCTCTACGTTGCCTGCATCGAGCCCTTGGCGCAGCTCTTGAGAAGGGATCAACGAATCTGTGGGGTGGGCATTCCTGGGAGTGGGGGACTGACCGCCAAGTGTGTTTTATATATGGACGACGTGAACCTTTTATGCACTGACCTTTTATCTGTTGACCGAGCACTGGACCAGACTGACTGGTACGGACGGGCCTCTGGGGCTAAATTAAACAGAGAAAAGACCCAAGCCCAATTTTACGGACCATGGACAGTGACCGATGTGGACAGACTGCCCCTGACAGTGACACAGACTGACCTACAGATACTTGGGGTTAAGTTTGACAGGGAGGGGGGAGGTACAGGGAACTGGAAGGACGTGATAGGGAAAGTTAGACAGCGACTGGGGTACTGGGGACTCAGACGACTGACTTTTGAAGGCAAGGTTTTAATCATTAAAGCTGTGATTTTACCTGTGCTTTTACTCATCTGTTCTGTTTTTATCCCGTCACGAACCACTCTTTTAGCTTTAGACCGAGCCATGTTTTATTTCCTGTGGGGGTCCAAGTGGGAGAGACTGAAAAGGGAGGAGGTAAAAAAGACACCCAAGAACGGAGGGAAAGGACTCCCAGACCTCCACCTGTTTTTAGGCAGCCGCTACACTACGCTACATATGGCATACGCCTTGGCCCCATCCAGAGATCACAAAACAACAGCGATGGCACGGTTCTGGATGGGGTCATACCTGAGACGGCTGCAACTTTTAAAAACAGACTTGAGAGAACCCGTGTCTTTTAATCTCCCACCGGCATATGTTTTTATCAAGAAGTTTTTAAAAAGATATAACATGGAGAATGAGAACAAAGCTATTTTAATTAAACACCGTTCTCTTCTTTCTCTTGTGCAGGAGCGGGAAGCAGTGAGTCCGGTGCGCGGGCTTGCATTCGGCGAGCCCTCCACCGTTTGGCGCAACGTAGCCCACCCTGCCCTCATGAACAGACACCGAGACCTGTCGTGGATGGTGGCCCATGAGATCCTCCCGGTCAGGGCCGTCATGCACTCCCGGGGCATGGCGGCATCTGCCACCTGCCCCCGACCAGGGTGTGGCGCCCCCGAGACGGTGCGGCACTTGCTCTGGGAGTGCAACACAGCGAAAGACCTGTGGACACGAGCCGGCCCCCTACTATACCCGTGCCTGCCAGCGGGAGAGGTCCTAGATGCCCAACTGGTGCTCTACGGGGTGAGCCGGAGGAGCATACCATCAGCGGACTTCGCCAGACTCTGGCTCACCCTGACATGCTTTAAAGAAGCACTCTGGACCTCCCGCAGCCTGCTGGTAGGGAAGCGCGTGGAGACCACCCCACAGGCGGTGGTAGCTGCGGCCATTGAGACCTTGAGGGGATGTGTCGCACGTCGCCCATTCGGAGGAGGGGGTCAGAGGCCCACCATAGAGGTCCGGCCCTGACTGCGCGAGTGCCACCGCTGCCATGGTTGAGGGTCTCCTCTGGGAGCCTGAAACGGCGGTCGCGGGGAACTGTTCATGAAGGCGGGCGAGGCAGTCTTGATAAGGACTCACCCCGCTCCTGTACAACAGCCATGTTTTTTTTTAAACATGTAATGTCATAACGTGTACTTGTATTTTTTACAATAAAACCTTTCGAAAGAAAGAAAAAAAAAAAAAAAAAATCTGTTCTTACCAGTTTAATATCTGATACGTCCCCTACCCGGGGACCAAAGGACTCCCAGACCTCCACCTGTTTTTAGGCAGCCGCTACACTACGCTACATATGGCATACGCCTTGGCCCCATCCAGAGATCACAAAACAACAGCGATGGCACGGTTCTGGATGGGGTCATACCTGAGACGGCTGCAACTTTTAAAAACAGACTTGAGAGAACCTGTGTCTTTTAATCTCCCACCGGCATATGTTTTTATCAAGAAGTTTAAAAAAAAATATAACATGGAGAATGAGAACAAAGCTATTTTAATTAAACACCGTTCTCTTCTTTCTCTTGTGCAGGAGCGGGAAGCAGTGAGTCCGGTGCGCGGGCTTGCATTCGGCGAGCCCTCCACTGTTTGGCGCAACGTAGCCCACCCTGCCCTCATGAACAGACACCGAGACCTGTCGTGGATGGTGGCCCATGAGATCCTCCCGGTCAGGGCCGTCATGCACTCCCGGGGCATGGCGGCATCTGCCACCTGCCCCCGACCAGGGTGTGGCGCCCCCGAGTCGGTGCGGCACTTGCTCTGGGAGTGCAACACAGCGAAAGACCTGTGGGCACGAGCCGGCCCCCTACTATACCCGTGCCTGCCAGCGGGAGAGGTCCTAGATGCCCAACTGGTGCTCTACGGGGTGAGCCGGAGGAGCATACCATCAGCGGACTTCGCCAGACTCTGGCTCACCCTGACATGCTTTAAAGAAGCACTCTGGACCTCCCGCAGCCTGCTGGTAGGGAAGCGCGTGGAGACCACCCCACAGGCGGTGGTAGCTGTGGCCATTGAGACCTTGAGGGGATGTGTCGCACGTCGCCCATTCGGAGGAGGGGGTCAGAGGCCCACCATAGAGGTCCGGCCCTGACTGCGCGAGTGCCACCGCTGCCATGGTTGAGGGTCTCCTCTGGGAGCCTGAAACGGCGGTCGCGGGGAACTGTTCATGAAGGCGGGCGAGGCAGTCTTGATAAGGACTCACCCCGCTCCTGTACAACAGCCATGTTTTTTTTAAACATGTAATGTCATAACGTGTACTTGTACTTTTTACAATAAAACCTTTCGAAAGAAAAAAATGTAGACACTGAAAAGACTCTCTTTTTAAAACAAGACACTGAAAAGACTCTTTTTAAAACAAGCCCCAAAACATTGCACTTTTAATGTCATAACTTTTATCATAGCCATGTGATCTGAGCCATCTGTAACCTTTTAAAACTGTGTGTTTTAATGAAAGTCCCTTCATGGTTGCACAGATGTTTCTTTACTGCTTGTAAACTGAACAATGGTTTTTATGGATGTTAAAAATGTGTGAAGAGATGTATATTGTGTTTTTACTATGGCTTGTTGTGTTTTTTACTATGTCTTGTTGTAACATGTATAATGTAATGTAATGTCGTATAACGTGTACTTGTTACAATAAAACTTTTCGAAAGAAAAATCTGTTCTTACCAGTGATCAGATTTCTGAACTTGCAAGCCATAGATCAAGTGTTGCATCTTGAATCTGCCGAGAAAGCGGAAGATGGATAACTCATATGAGTCGGGCCCAAAGGCCGGAATGTTCAATGTTATTCGGTTCGCATGGAGAGACCAGACGGAGGAGATCCAGCAGAGGGATACCTTCACCAGGGCGGTTCTGCTGGGTCAACTGAAGTTGACTGTCCCGGAAATCTTTTGCCTCCAGGGCAATAGGAGGGAGAACGCTTTCGACGTGACTTTTCACACGGCGGCCATGATCGGAAAGGTGATGGACATGGTTACCGTCGGGGCCGAGACCATGCCTCTGTCACTCTATAGGGTGACAAACATGGCGAAAAATAACTTCAGGGTCATGACGGTGACCATGTACAATGCGTATGTGACGGATGAAGCTGTGGTGGGGTTCCTGAGCCGCTACTGCAAAGTCACGTCGGGGGCACGCCACATCAGGGACGCCCGTGGGATCTGGAACGGGACGCGACAGCACCAGGTGCTCCTACGGCCAGAAGAGGGTGGCTTCGACGGATACACACACCCCCCGGCACATTTCTCGCTGGGGGCGGACAGGGGCACCCTCTACTATGCCCGGCAGGCCCCCTTCTGCAAAAAGTGTAGGCAGGCGGGTCACGGGCCGGGGAATTGCCCTGGGATGAGGTGCAGGAACTGTAACGCCAAGGACCACGTGGCAAAAGACTGCACCCAGCCCAGGGAATGCCACAGGTGTGGCTTGAGGACATTTGTACAGAGACTGCCCAGACAGCCCAGACCGCCCTAAGTCCTACGCCGATGCAGCAGGGGGGGCGAAGCCGAGAGAACAAGGAGCCGGAGGAGCACCGAGGGAGAGCCCCCCCCTGCCGAATCAACTAGCCCTGAACACCCTTTTGAAACCGGGACAGGTTTAACATAGTCTGTTACAGACTCGAAGTTACGGCCGCTCCCGAGATAGAGTATTCGATGTCTCACCGGTAGGGCGGAAGGATGAGGGACGACTCGAGGCCCCGCGGAAGAGAGGGCTCGAGTCACCGTTGCGGCATCGTCAGTTAGCACTTCGTTGCTTGCTGATTCCTGATGGCCGCATCCCAGGTTGTGGGCTTCGAGTTGGTGAACGCAGGTGGGTCGATATCTGTGGGATGCCTCGGCATCTAGCGCATTTAGTGTCAACTCGGATGAGGTATCCATCTTCTCCCCTCTGTTGTTCCAGGAGGGTTCCCGACATGCCTTAGGATGTTACAACATAAAATAAGGATGGAGGGGGGCACCACACCGAGGTGGCCGCCTTGAGAAGGACCTTGCCGGCGAAGAGCTGGCGGTTAGAGCTGGCTTGGAGCGAGCGAGGTGCCCCGTCTGGCGGAGGGGGTCTAGCCCTGCCCTGTTTAGCGGTGGAATGCCGAATTGGGGCAAATATGACCTTAGTGGCGCCCTGCAAGTTGGAGCCAATTGGAGTTGGAGTTTAACCAACGAACCAGCAGAGCAAAGTTTTCCGTTATATGGGTCCGAATGGCCGCACCTGAGCTTGACCGAGGAGGTGTTGAGTAGCAAAAGTCAAAATTCACCAAAACGGAATAGTAGCGAGGGGATTACTAAAGATTACGAAGGTTCCGTTCGGGTAACCCATCATACTGTTGGATTTAAAAGTTTCTCAGGACCATTCCTCCATTGGTCTCTACTCTCCTGGCGCCTGTGGTCGGATGGGGGGTACTGAGTAAGATCGGGATTGTCCAAAAGGTATCCCCGTGCCGGCTGTTAACAGGAGGCGAGGGAGGTAATTCGGGCAATTAAAAATAAGCATATCGCCAGGCCCATGCAGTCCTGGTGGCTTGGCTGGGGCCAATCCCGGTGCGGGAAAGTGGCGGGTCGTTTGCTAAGCGCTCTGGGAGTACGACTAGTGATCCTCCGCCCAATGAGGGCTAGGAGTTGCCTAGCCACCTAGTGGGGTGGTCGGGGGGGGGAAGGGGAGCGTTCGTAGACTGTTCTGAGGCCCATGGGTCGGCAGGGTCTCTTCTATAGAGCCCATAACCCCTCCTGTGTGGCTGAAGACATTTTGCGTGCGTGACCACCGCCGATCGCCGAGTCGGAAACCCTCCTACCAGCGGATGGGCATGGAGTCTCCCGGTCGGGAGGGGAGTAGCAGTGAACGCGGCGACAAGGACGCCGGGTCTCAGTGGAGTGCACCACGAGAGTATGTATTACTCAGCATGGGTGGGGGAGATATAGCCCACGATAATTTCCCCCATATCCTCTGAATGTCAAAGGGATGAAATTCAATGAAGCGCGGGTTAAACGGCGGGAGTAACTAAGACTCTCTTAGGTAGCCAAATGCCTCGTCATCTAATTAGTGACTCGCATGAATGGATGAACGAGATTCCCACTGTCCCTACCTACTATCTAGCGAAACCACAGCCAAGGGAACAGGCTTGGCGGAATCAGCGGGGAAAGAAGACCCTGTTGAGCTTGACTCTAGTCTGGCACTGTGAAGAGACATGAGAGGTTTTGTAAGCCCAGGAAAGAAAGAAGGTACGTTAAAACAGCTTCTGAAAGGTTAGAAATGCTTAAATTAGAGAGTGTAATGCCATGGCTAGCTAGCACGGGGCTAACGGAGGTTAGCAAAATGGCGTCGCGGGAGCAAACAAACAGGATGGAACAGCCTCTGAAAGTGTGGAGGATGTCGGTCGTAAGCATCCCCCAGCAGTTTGGTCGCCCTGTCCCAAAGGCGACCCCCACCCGGCTGACCGGAGAGCCTGAGTGCGGTATCGAATTCCCCGGAACTGGCCACCCCGGCACTGGTGTGTCAGGACGCAAGCAAAAGTTGTCGGCGTAAAGGTGGCGACTCGCCGAAGATCTTCGAGGGAGCAGTGGACTTCAAGCCAAGAACAAGTCTAAGCCTTCTGCCCCACCCCAGGGAGGGGAGAAGAGCGTGAGGACCCCCACACATAGACTACTCCTCCACCGTGATTGGAGGGGGATATGGGGGTCCACACACAGAGATGGGGGGCTAAGAGGAATAGCCCCCAAGACACCCAGAGCAGACGTCAGAAAAACCGCTGACGTCCAACCGACAAACGAAGAGGTTGCCAAGGTCGGTATCGGGAGAGTAAGAGCCCCTGCGGGACCCTTCACTCTTTGGCTGCCGGGAAGCCAATACTGGTGTGAGATGTGCAAAGCGGGGCCCTACACCATAGGCAGGATGGTGAAACACTACAAGGCCTTGCATAATGAAGTGGTATTGAAGTTTGTGTGTCGAGGATGCAGGAAATCCGGCGACAAATACCGTACGATCGCATGCCATGTTCCCAAGTGTAAGGGGGCTAAGGTGCATAAGATCGAGAGGGCAAGTCAAGCGTTCTCATGTGAAACATGCGGTAACACATTTGCAACGCGAGTCGGAGTCTCACAACACAGGAGACGTAGACACGTAGCGGAATGGAATAGGGAGAAGGCCCAGGCCCTAGATCCAGAGAGTGGCGAAACTGAAGGCCGAAGTTGGAACGCCAATGAGCTCGAAGAACTCCGCAGATTAAGAGCACTACACAACAGTGCTAAATACATAGCGGCAGAGCTCGGTAAGTCAATAAGACAAGTTAGATGGAAATGCCGAGACCTAGACGCAAGGGCAAAGAGGAGGGTGAGGATCACCAACCCAAAAAGATATCGGCTGGACCTGATGGCACCCGCAGAAAAACCACCCCCACAGAACGGAGTTCGGAAAAGGTTACTAAAAGAGTTGAGAAAGGGGAGCGGTGAAGCGGGATCCATAGAGAGCGAATTGGTACGACACAGGCTACAGTCGACTGATCATGGTGCAAAAATGATCCGGGCTAAGGCCCTTGAAGATAGGACGCAAATGAGGGAAATTGAGGACCTCTGGAAACATCAAAACCCCACCGAGGTCGAACCCACGATTAAAGACCTAGAAGTCCCAGACGAATACGGATGGCATCAAGAGCTATTCAGAAAAGATGAGGCGGGCTTGGCATCCCTGATCCTTGACGGCGGGAAAAACAGTAAATGCGAAATCCCTATGAGAGAGCTCACCAAAGTCTTCAGGGACAGGTGGGATGGGGATAAGGTATACAAGGGACTAGGCCAATACCGCTCACTGGGAGGCGCTGATAACACGGAGTTTGAGAAACTCATCACGGCCGCCGAAGTGTCCGCAGCATGCAAGGCCGTGAAGACCAGCTCAGCCGCGGGCCCAGATAAAATCACCAAGAGGGCGGTGATAAGCTGGGACCCAAGCGGGGCGCGATTGGCACAGATGTTTAATTGTTGGCTGGCGGCTGGGCTCATTCCGGAGGCCTTCAAGGAGTGTAGAACTATACTTCTACCGAAGTCATCGATCCCAGTGGAACTGGAATCGGTGGGTGGGTGGCGACCCATCACCATAGGATCCATGGTGCTAAGACTATTTTCCCGGATACTGACGAAGAGGTTAGCGCGCGCATGTCCCATTAACCCCCGACAAAGGGGTTTCATCGCTGCACAGGGATGCTCTGAAAACCTGATGCTGCTTCAGACCGCCATAAGAAAGAGCAGAAGCGATCGAAAGACATTGGCGGTAGTGCTCATTGACTTCGCAAAAGCCTTCGACTCCGTGCTGCACGAACACCTGCTGGACGCCCTACAGCAGAGGGGCCTAGACGAACACGTGCTTAAGTTGATCGAAAACTCTTACAAAGATTGTAAGACGGTATTGGAGTTCAACGGTAACACATCTCTGGCTATAAAAATGAAAATTGGTGTCAAACAAGGGGACCCCATGTCTCCACTTCTGTTCAATATAGCAATTGACCCATTGCTACAAACTTTGGAAGACCGGGGATCCGGCTTCCGAATTGGGGGCGACAACAAAGCCACAGCATTGGCTTTCGCAGACGACCTAGTGCTACTAAGCGACTCATGGGAGGGCATGGAGTCCAACTTACAGATCCTAGACGGATACTGTGAACTAACAGGGCTGAAGGTAAATCCAAGGAAAAGTCATGGATTCCTGATCAAGTCGATCATAGTTAGAAAAACAAAATCATTCACAGTAAACGACTGCAAAAAATGGAAGGTAGGAGGCGAGGAACTAAACTTAATAGGACCTGACGAGACTGAGAAATACCTCGGTCTCAAGGTGGGTCCTTGCCTCATATCGAGCCCCTTTGACCCAGTAGAGAAAATAGAAGAATGGGCTGGTAAAATCAATATAGCATTGCTCAAACCGAGTCAAAAATTGACATTACTTACTCGGTACGCTATACCCAGGTTGCTATACGCACTGGACCACGGCAACGTGGGATCGGGAATTCTAAAGGAAATTGACGGAGTAATCAGAAAATGGGCAAAGGACTACCTCCACCTACACTAGTGGTCACCAACCCGTCGATCGCGATCGACTGGTCGATCTTTCAGACTTTCCCTGTAGATCTTTGACTGACTTTCCCTGTCCCAAAAAATCAGACGCGGATTTCCGTCTCTCTCTCTCTCTCTCTCTCTCTCTCTCTCTCTCTCTCTCTCTCTCTCTCTCTCTCTCTCTCTCTCTCTCTCTCTCTCTCTCTCTCTCTCTCTCTCTCTCTCTCTCTCTCTCTCTCTCTCTCTCTCTCTCTCTCTCTCTCTCTCTCTCTCTCTCTCTCTCTCTCTCTCTCTCTCTCTCTCTCTCTCTCTCTCTCTCTCTCTCTCTCTCTCTCTCTCTCTCTCTCTCTCTCTCTCTCTCTCTCTCTCTCTCTCTCTCTCTCTCTCTCTCTCTCTCTCTCTCTCTCTCTCTCTCTCTCTCTCTCGTCGCAAATGCTGCATGAAAGTGACCAATCAGATAAGAGAATAGTACTGCCACGTGACTCGCAAAAAAACGTGACTACGCATGACTACTGACTCGCAAAAAAACAATCGACGACAGTTGGTGTTCCCTATTGGTCCAAACTGCTGGGTCATGTATGTTCCCTATTGGTCCAAACTGCTGGGTCATGTATGTTCCCTTCTTCCTATTGGTCCAAACTGCTGGGTCATGTATGTTCCCTTCTACTGTGGGGTGGATGACGCCTCTTCCTACCATCACGGTTGTAAATATTATTTTGGACTGATGGTGAGGATGATGCTACAATAAGGAATGTTCTGAATAGTATTACTAATATTTGTTTTGATTTTGATGTTTGATACCGTCTGAATGTCTTGGAAGCCATGTGCTAGCATGGCGGAAGCTCCACGGAAGAAACCCAAAATATATAATTTCAATCCAGAATGGGAAGAACAATTTCTCTTTACCGTGGTGAAAGACAAGTGTGTATGTATGCTGTGCAACCAAACACAAGCACTGGCTAAGAGGAAATCTGGAGCGGCACCACAACACCAACCACCAGAAATTCAAAGACAGCTACCCGCCAAAGAGCACTATCCGTGCAAGGAAAGTTAACGAGCTGAAATCAGGGTTGAAGGTCCAGCAATCCCTTTTCACCAAACCTGCTAATCAAAATAAGGCTGCTAGTGAAGCGTCGTTTCGGATAAGTTACCTTTTGGCTAAACACAAGAAGCCCTTTACAGATGGAGAATTTGTCAAGGAAGCAATAGCCATTACCGCGGAGACTGTTTTCAGTGACTTCAAAAACAAAGAAGAAATCAAAACCGCACTACGTGGTGTACCTCTGGGCCCTGCAACAGTGACAAGGAGGGTCGAGTCACTGTCAGAGGACGTGGACAGACAAGTGTTAACGGATTTGGCACACTGTGAATATTTCTCATTACAGTTCGATGAATCCGTGGATGTAATGGACACAGCTCAGCTTGTTGCATTTGTCAAAATGGTTTTCCAGGATTCTACAACAAAGGAGGATTTCCTCACTCTTTTGCACTTAAAGGAGAAAACAAGGGGTGTGGATATTTACAATGAGTTCAAAAAATATGTCGGTGAAAATGACATACCCATTCAGAAACTAGTGGCGATTACTACTGACGGGGCCCCAGCAATGCTCGGTGCGCGCAATGGATTTATTGGACTGTGTCGTAATGACCCTGATTTTCCCTCCTTCGTCAATTATCACTGTGTGATCCATCAGCAGGCCTTGGCTGGTAAGGTGTTGGACTTTTCCCATGTAATGACACTGGTGGTGAAACTAGTCAACTCGATTCGAGCGAAAGCGCTTCAGCACCGCTTATTCAAAGCGTTATTGGACGAGCTCGACGCTGCTTACGGAGACCTGCTTCTCCATGCTGATGTGCGGTGGTTGAGTCGCGGCAAAGTGCTGCAGCGATTTGTCGACTTGCTGCCCGAGATCAAGACGTTCCTGTCGACAAGGCAAGTGGTAGTAAATATTTTCATAGGCAAAGGACTTAAATTGGTGTGGAAAGTCAGATCTTTACGTTTTCTTTTTACTGTTTTCCCCTGCTTTTATATTCATTCTATGCATGTATATGTTTTTATATATGTTTGTATTCACGTAATGTTCTTATTCCTGTTGTAAAGCACTTTGAGCTGCATTTCTTGTATGAAAGGTGCTATATAAATAAAGCTTTACTTACTTACTTACTTACAAGGAACGAGGAGCACAAGGAACTGTCAGACGATGCGTGGCTACTGGACCTGGGGTTCCTGACAGACATAACCGCAAAACTGAACGCACTCAACTACGAGCTGCAGGGAAAAGACCGACACCTCCCCCACATGATAAGCGCAGTAAATGGGTTCAAGGCCAAGCTCGGTGTTTGGACCACACACCTAAAGAATGGGAGGCTGACACACTTTCCCAACCTGGAGAAAATGGCACAGGCCTTGGAAGACAATGATGCTTTTCACCCTGAGCAGTACTGTGCTCCACTGGACAAACTGGCAACAGAGTTCAATCGGCGTTTTGGCGAGTTAGATGTCATGGGAGATATTGCTGCATTTGTCTCAAACCCATTTGTGCCCATTGATATAGAGCAGGTAGCAGCCAAATTCCAGCAAGTATTTACTTTGCCAAGTGGAGTTGACATGGAGATGGTGGATTTACAAAATGACATAGAGCTGAAAGCCAGGTCAAGGGACAGTGACTTTTGGGGACTTGTCAGCAGAGAGAAGTTTCCTCTTCTCACTGCATGTGCACTAAGAGTGAGTGCCTACTTTGGATCCACATATCTCTGTGAAATGTCATTTTCACAGATGAAAATAATCAAATCGAAGTACAGGAGCCGCCTTACTGACAGACACCTCACAGACTGTCTCAGACTGGCAGTCAGTAGCTATGAGCCAAACTTCAAAGCACTTGTAGACAGTATCCAGTCACAACCATCACACTGACTTGAGTGAGTAACATGACTGTTTCGATGTGAAAAGTAATGCTGCATAAGATGACTGCACTTAGCACTGACTGAGACACAAGTACACATTACAGTTCTACTTTATAAAATGCTATAATTGTAAATATGTTTGTCAATGTTAATATGAGAAAGTACACATTAGTTTTACTTTTGTTTTGATGTGAAAAGTGATGCTGCATAAGATGACTGCACTTAGCATTGACTGAGAAAGTACACATTACAGTTCTACTTTATAAAATGCTAATTGTAAATATGTTTGTCAATGTTAATAAGTAAGAATAATAATTAAGTCAGTCAAGTGTCAAAATGTCAATGTGGGGAACATGGCGCATTCCGACCTGCAGAGGGAGCTACAGGACGGTTGGTGAAGGGATGCCAATTGGGTCCTCATCAACGTGCCCTCTTAATGTGTTGCTTTGTTCTCCCTCGGTAGGACGCAGTGAGCGGAGAACGGAGGAATCGAGGAGAAGCAGCGGAGAGTCGGTTGTAGAGAGACGTCGGAGAGCGCTGCAGGAGAGCCGCGACCGGAAGGGTCGGGCAAGACGTTCTCCCCTGAGCGAGGCTCAGCCAAACCGGACTCCAAACCAGCTGCACAAATAAAACCCGTTCCTTAAACCGCAGAATCATATTGTCTGTCTCCCTCTGTGCCCGAACCTGTTACAGTCAAGAATGTCAATTTGTTAACGTTTCAGTTATGTACAATTCTTAAAGCAAGACAGCTGCCTGATATGCTTGATACAGTCTTTTTTTTTTTGTTGCATCAATTTTAATGTTGGACCAAAGCATTGCATGTAATTAAAATACAGGCAAATAAAAGGCATTAAGTTTGAAGCTCAATCTTGTCTGTCTTTTTCTCTCAACGCTTCAATAGGTAGATCTTGCCTTCACCAAGGCTGAGGTCAGGGATCTTGGGCTTAAAAAGGTTGGTGACCACTGACCTACACCATTCAGTGTGTAATGGGATCTTATACTCGAAGAATTGTGACGGCGGACTGAGCATACCAAAGCTTAGCAGAATCGTACCTGCTATGCAAGTGAAACGTTGGGTCAAGCTCAGCAGGGCGGAAGACAAATTGATCAGCGAGACCGCTCTAGAGGCCTTCAGTCAGATCGACTTGACCAAACTATGGAAAAAGCGGGAGGCGACCCGCTGAAGGTACCAACCCTGAGACGGCCTCGTGGGGTAATCACAGGAGGACATGTAGGTACAATGTCTGGGGGAACGGACCACCCCAATGCACCGCAACAGAGATGGCCAACCCCCTGTGACTGGCGCAGAGGCGAATACCAACGGTGGGTAGCACTACCTACTCAAGGCCTGGGCATTGAGGTATTCGGAAGGGATAAGATCAGCAATAGCTGGTTAGCGGGCCCGGTTGGAGCGCACCTAAATCAGGCCCAATTCATCGCGGGGCTACAGCTCAGAACCAACATGTATCCAACCAGAGAGGCGCTCGGCAGGGGCAGAAGGTCTCAGGTGACCCTATGCCACAGATGCCACGCCGGCCCGGAGACCCTACCGCACATTCTCAGAACTTGTCCGAGTGTAAAGAAGTCCCGCATGAGAAGGCACAATAAAGTGTTCAAACTCCTGCAAAACGAGGCGGAAAGATACGGCTGGACCGTAGACGCAGAACGTCATATCACGGATGACGACGGTACTATACGGGTTCCAGATTTGGTCTGCCGAAAGACGGATCACATCGTGGTGATTTCTGACGTTACTATCTGTTTCGAAACGTCTGTAGAAAACTTGCAGGTAGCGGGAGGTAAGAAAGTGGTAAAATACTCACCACTGATACCCCACCTAAAAAGAACAATGGGGCCGCGAGGAAAAGTAAACGTCTTTGGCTTCCCGGTAGGAGCCAGAGGCAAATGGCCAACCCAGAATAATGAGGTGCTAAGAATACTGGGTGTGAGAGGCAGCAGAAGGGCCGCCTTTGCACAACTGGTGAGTAGGAGAGTGCTCCTGTACTCACTGTACATCACTTGCTGATGTCTTCTGATAATTATATTATGTATGTATCTGACTGTTGCATGTATATATTGCGGTTGGGTTGTAGTGGTGGGTTGTGGAGTGATGACGGGCTGTGTGTGTGAGTGTGTGTGTAGGTGCTTTGTATTGTTATTTGTTATGTGTTACGATTATGTTTGTATCGTCATGTGAGGACCCCCTCGAAATTGAGAAGATTCTTCTCAAGGGGCTTACCTTAAATAAACAATCTCAATCAAAAACAATCTCAATCACTGGACGTGCTGGGTGACTTTTACAACCCGGTAAGAGGAGAAGGAGAGGAACACACCCAATAAAAACTGGGGAAGAGCTTGGTCTCCGCTGCCCTCCGTATTTCTCTCTCCCTGGTTCTCCTGTATATGCCGGTCACGCTCGATCACGAAGGCCGCTTACAGTGCATTATCTTCGGATTTAAGACCATCGTGAACACCCCGGTTCTCCTGTATATGCCGGTCACGCTCACTCATGACGGCCGCTTACAGAGCACCTGCCTCGGACTCCTGACGAGCGTGAACACCCCGGTTCTCCTTATGTCTCTCTCCCTGGTTCTCCTGTATATGCCGGTCACGCTCACTCATGACGACCGCTTACAGAGCACCTGTCTCGGACTCCTGACGAGCGTGAACACCCCGGTTCTCCTTATGTCTCTCCCTGGTTCTCCTGTATATGCCGGTCACCCTCACTCATGACGGCCGCTTACAGAGCACCTGTCTCGGACTCCTGACGAGCGTGAACACCCCGGTTCTCCTTATGTCTCTCTCCCTGGTTCTCCTGTATATGCCGGTCACCCTCACTCATGACGGCCGATTACAGAGCACCTGCCTCGGACTCCTGACGAGCGTGAACACCCCGGTTCTCCTTATGTCTCTCTCCCTGGTTCTCCTGTATATGCCGATCACGCGCACTCATGACGACCGCTTACAGAGCACCTGCCTCGGACTCCTGACGAGCGTGAACACCCCGGTTCTCCTTATGTCTCTCTCCCGGGTTCTCCTGTATATGCCGGTCACCCTCACTCATGACGGCCGCTTACAGTGCATTATCTTCGGATTAAAGACCATCGTGAACACCACGGTTCTCCTG
>NC_137677.1:20065263-20082763 GCF_963989245.1 Nansenia antarctica | reverse complement strand
ACCTCTGCACAGCAGTCGTGCTGCCCGATCTCGTCTCTTCACAACACTGGCTCCCCGCTGGTGGAATGAGCTCCGTCGTAGACTGAAGACCTCCATCTCTTCAGGTTACACCTTAACTGCTCCTCCTGAGACATCTTCTGCCCCTCAGCACTACGTCTCCTAAAGACACCCGCTTTCCCCTCTACTGTGTCCCTAAGAACTTCTATTGCCCCCCTTGCACTGTTTCTCTGTTCCTCCAGTATAAAAAAAAAAAAAAAGTTTTAGAAGAAGGTGATTGAAGAAGGTTTTTCCTTCTATCAATGGCCCCAGGCCTGAGCTAGATTACTCTTCCTGCCTTGAATGGTGGACTGATGATTCACATGCTTAGTATTCAAATGTATTGACTGTAAGTCGCTTTGGAATAAGGCGTCTGCTAAATGCCAAAAATGTAAATGTAAATCTCAAGTGGTCCGAGCACACGCGGAGGCCCACGTACAGCACAAGGAGACCTTCGCGCACACTACCAACAACTCTACAGCAATATTCTGGACATCATTATTTGCCAGATACGGAATAGGTTTCAAGACCACGAAAAATGCATGTTTCTTTCCCTCCTCGACCCCCAGCACTTTCAGACCTACCGGAAGAAATTCCCTCAAACAGCCTTCTCCAGCTTAACACAGAGTCACAGAACACTGTTCGATCTGTCCCGGCTAAAAACAGAACTAACTGTAATGAAAGCCATGACTGATTTTGAAGGTAAAGTCCCACTGATCTCCTCCCTGAAGTCCCACTGAAGCAGAAACATCTGAGTGAGAGCATGGGGCAGCTTAAAACATTGGCATGTGTGGCAGTGACCATCAGGCGGTCATTCTCGGCCTTAAAGCAAATTAAAATGTATGCCAGAAATGCTACTGGACAGACTTGGCTTTCAGCATTAGCCTCCATGTCTATTGAAAAGGACATATTGGTGGAACTGAAATGCACAGATTAACTGTACAACAGAGTAATTGAAGTCTCGAGGAAAGAAAGGAGGATGGATTTTGTGTTCAAATATTCAGTTGTTTTGGTGAGTACAAAGCATTTTATCTTTTATTTGTATATATTTTTGTCATTTTATTTCTGCTAATATATATGTAATTAAAATGACAAATATATTAAAAAATACATGTTTTATGCTTCTGTTGCAGGTTGCAAGAGATGTAGAGATGACGTGTGTGGCGCACTGGCTCAGCTGTGCAGTAAAAGTACTCTATTGTTGAATTGTTTGGTTTAACCTTTATCAAAGTGGACATTCAAGGCTAGGAATACACTTTCACCACTGTCGCAAATATATCCTCAAATGATTTGTTCGTTTTCTTTTATTTTCAGTGAATAGTTTGTGTCTTTATCGTCACGTTTCTTAAATGTAACTGCTTTGGGTGAGACAATGCGCTGTTTAGTGAACAAACTTGTTAAAGCTCGCATATTTGGTGGACTTAATAAAACTTTGTAGAGCGCCTTTTATTTTAACGTTTTGACAGTATCCAAACGATTCTAAAGCTGATAGTTTAACACTCTAAATTGTAAATGCAAAACTAAGTATTAGGTAAACTGGGTAACCAAGCACAAAATATGACCGCAACAAGATGAATGAAAATCAGTAACTTTACAAAGTTATGTATTTTCAAAGGGTATAGCTATATATAGAGAGAGAGAAATGTGTCATTTGCCGTAACGCAAGTAAGCCTACGTGTTAGCTAGCAAGCTGGGCTAGCTAGCTACAGTGTGGTGTTAGCTAGCTACGGCGTGGGTTAGCTAGCAAGCAGAGGACTAGCTAGCTACAGTGTGGTCCTATGTTAGCTAGCAAGCAAATGTTTGCAATGTAGCAGATGACTTTTATGAGGACACTGCCGTCTAGAAAATGCAGCCACATTATTAACTAGCTACCAATTGATAGCAAGCTTCACAGTAGCTAGATTGATTTGTGCAGTAGAGTGATACAATTAAACAGAACTAGCTGTGTTGTATAACACCATGTAACCCAGTACAGTGCAAGTCATATTTTAGAGTCAGGCCAAATTATAATATTCTGCCTGATCACTTATGGAGTCAAAACTAGATTGAAAGGTGTGCGTGCCTTGCAGACAGCTCCATGTGGAAAAAAATAACTTGCAGGGGTACGTTTATTGTGGGCGAGTGGTCAGCTAGGAAGGTAGGAGGTAGACAGCCGAGGGGCTTTGAACATTCATCATTATTTTTGTCCTTTTCGAGTCTTGCAGCTGCAGTAATGAAATGGAGCACAGACGCAACTGAGGAGAAAGGCACAGAGGAACGGTGTACTCAATGAGTTTGTATTGTCCTGACAGATTCAGCACCGCCACTGACGGGCTGAAGAGGTTCCTAAATAATAACAGTTGTTCTATCTCTCTCTCTTCCTCTCTCAGTGGCCGCGTGTCTCTGTCTCTGCCTCTGCCTCGTGTCTCTGCCTCCTCCTACTACCGGGGGAAGTGGAGAAGCGAGAAGAGGTTTTTGAATGACGACAGACGCCGTGTGTAAGCCTTATATAGGCGGACAATTGAGGAGAAAGGCAGTGTAAAGGTCTCTAGGCACAGAGGAACGGTGTACTCAATGAGTTTGTATTGTCCTGACAGATTCAGCCCCGCCACTGACGGGCTGAAGAGGTTCCTAAATAATAACAGTTATTCTATCTCTCTCTTCCTCTCTCAGTGTCCGCGTGTCTCTGCCTCCTCCTACTACCGGACGCTTTATATAGGCGGAGGGTCCCGTTCCTCGTGACACAAGCGTCGCCTGGGCCAGCCAATGGGCTGGCGCAGTGTAATTCAGCTTCTGATGAGGTCACGCAGGGGGCGTTCCCATATGAAAGAGAACGAGTCTGATCACTGACACCTGTCCGTAATTAGACCGTCAACCCTCTCCACCAAAAGTCTGGCTCCCTCTACAGGCCAGAACGCGCCATGCTCCCCACAGTCAGACTACGCTTCAGAGCACCTTAGCATGCACCAGAGAGGAAGGGAGGTGGAGACACACGAGAGTAGGAAACTTGACCTCAGCTTTGTTAATTGGTGTTATGGTTGTTAGTTGGTATGTTATGGTTGTTAGTTGGTAGGTTATGGTTAGTTGGTTTGTTATGCAGAGTGTGCGAGAGATATACACACACAAACCAACACAGTCTCACACTAAAACAAACACACTCTTCCTCATACTGTCATTCTCTCCCTCACATGAGGCTCACCACAGACCAACAAAGTATCACACGCACAAAAACACACAGTTATCCCACACTGTCATTCTCTCTCTCACACTCTCACTCTCTCTCTCTCTCTCACACACACACACACACACACAAAAACGCACACACTCCCCTACACACTCAGTCATAGACACACAAATGCACACGGGTAGGTTAGTGGATTGTGTGTGGGGGGCAGTTAAATAATGGCTACACATTCTCTCTCTCTCTCCCCTCCGTCCCTCTCTCTCTCCCCTCCGTCCCTCTCTCTCTCTCCTCCGTCCCTCTCCCCTCCGGATCTGCAAAGAGGAGTGGACCAACATCTCTCCCGAGATGTGCAAAAACCTGGTGACCAACTACAAGAAACGACTTTTATATAATGTGTTTTTTCGGGATTTGTTGGTATTCAGACTTTCACTGTTAAAGTAAACCTACCATTAAAATGATAGATTGTTCATTTCTTTGTAAGTGTGCAAACGTACAAAATCAGCAGGGGATCAAATACTTATTTCCCCCACTGTATATGTGTGTGTGTAAGGTTCATGCAAGTCTTGCTCTTTATTATTGCATTATTAGCTATCGGCCAGGGGGGTATTCCACGAACGTTGATTAGTATATCGGCAATAAAAATAAATGCCGCGATCAGGCAACTCGAGATTGGAATTCAAGCCTCAGGTGATTCCTCGAACGAGGATCAGGCTTGTGTCATGAGTGTTCATAGAACACCGGCTTAGAAATCCTCGATATGGGCGCGTGCACGCAGGCATAAAGAGCCCCGAAGAGTCGAACTGTCGAAATGAAGATTGATCTTTATGAAGACGAAAAATAAGATGTAAAATAGTGTAATACTGCCGCAATTAACAAGGCGAGGGAAATGGTTTGGCAAGAAATTGCTGACCGATTAAATGCGTAGGTCATGAGGACGGGATCGATTAGAAAAAAGACGACGCTCGAGAAGGCGCATGCGCGTGTAGGACGCATGGGGTGTGAGTAGCTCCGGAGTTAATACCTAAAACTGTGGAATTATATGGAATCCAGACATCAAACCTGTATAAGTACAGCGGGTAAAGTTGAAATCCTTATCTGGCTTATTGTTGCTGAAGTCCGAGATAGCGAACACTTAATCTAAGTCGGTATAAAAGTTCAAAACCGATCGGACCAAACATTTCAACATGCCTCCAAAAACGAGAGATCAGTCGGAGAGAGACAATGAACAATTGAACAAGATCCAGGAAAGTATAGACAAAGTTCTGGCTGCTGTTATTTCAGTGGATCTTAGAGTTAAATCGCTCGAAAATAAATTTGACTCACTCGACAGAAAAATAGAGTCAATCAATGCCGATGTTCATGAGCAAGGTGTGCGTATTGATGACCACGGAGAAAGAATCGAGGCAATGGAAGTTAAGATGCAGGCGCTGGAGGAGGATTACGATTCTTTGGAGAACAGAATGCGTGGGAATAACCTGCGGATTCTCGGCATCCCGGAGGGAGAAGAGAGGGATGATCTGACCGGCTACATGGTCAAGCTGATAAAAGAGGAGCTAGATGTGGAATTAAAATCAGAGGAACTGGAGAGATGCCACAGGCTCGGGGTGAAATCAAGAACGGATAAATACCCACGCATCGTGATCTGCAAACTGAGGAATTACCAAACAAAAATTGACATTCTAAAAGCGCAGAGTAAGCGAAAAGAGCCACTGAAAATTCGACAAAAGGAGGTTCGCTTTGTCCAAGACCTATCGGCTAAACTAAGAGGAAGACGTGCGGAATATATTCGGATCAGACAGGTGCTGAACAAGGAGAACATTAAATCCCAGCTACGCTATCCATCTGAGCTGTGGGTCTGGAAGGGCACGCAGAAAATGGAATTTACAAATGCAGAAGAAGCCCTCAAGAAACTGAAAGAAACATTCCCATTTGATGAACTGCAGAATATAAAGGACATTACGAAATGGAAACCAAGGGAACGCACTGGGCCCAAGTAGGCCTATTCCCTGGGCCTCCGTCTCTCTATTATTTTTTTTATTAAAAAAAAAAAAAAATCCTTCTCCTCCTTCGATTGATACAGGAGAACGTGATCTATTCGTCTGACCCTCCGGGAGAATGTGGACTATTCGTCTGGCCCTGCGGGTAAGGTCTATGGACAGTTACCAGTAACTAGAATTAAGATACCCATACCACGACCTGCCCAGTAGATGGCAGTATGGAGCTTCTTAGTTATTTATTTATTTTCCTTTTTTTGTGTTTGTTTCTCTCTCTCTCTCTCTCTCTCTCTCTCTCTCTCTCTCTCTCTCTCTCTCTCTCTCTCTCTCTCTCTCTCTCTCTCTCGCTCTCTCTCTCTCTCTCTCTCTCCCTCTCTCTCTCTCTCTTTCTATTCTACTCTCTTTCCTGCTTTAGTATGGGGGTAGGTGGGGTGGGTGGGATGGGGAGGAGGGGGGGGGGGAGTGGGAGAAGGGAGGGGCTGGATGGGATGATGTTCTGGGCCATATTCCACTAAAGGTGGCTTAATATAGCGGCGCTATAATTAAATGCGGCGCTCAGGGACCTCGAGATTGGTATTCAAGCCTCAGGTGATTCCTCGAATGAGGATCAGCCTTGTGTCATCAGTGTTCACAGAAGACAGGCTTACAAATCTTCGATATGGGCGCGTGCACGCAGACATACGCAGCCCAGAAGAGTCGATCTGTCGAAATGAAGATACTCCACTCTGCAGGGGTACTACATTTGCGCAGCATTCCGAATTATTGATTTTTTATGAAGACGGAAAAATAAGATGTAAAATAGTGCAATACTGCCGCAATTAACAAGGCGAGGGAAATGGTTTGGCAAGAAATTGCTGACCGATTAAATGCGTAGGTCATACTAGCCCCAGTTATTGTTATATGTTCATATTTTAATAAATGAATATTTACTACTGTGGTGATATGAGCAGCAGGCTACAAACCGTCATATCGCCACAATGGCCTAGTGGTATCGACCGCTGCCATAGGATTTATTTGTCATTTTATATCAGTGGTTCGAATCCCTCTTCAGGCGCACTTTTTACTGCATTTCGTTGTCTGAATCTAATCTAAAATCTCATCTAAAAAAGTATGTAGGCTATAAAATTATGGTGCAGGCTAATTTACAAGAACTGTCACGATTACAATGGTGTTTGAAACCTTTGCATGAAATCTTCGGTTAAATGTAAAAAAAAAAAAAATGAATGACTCTAGTCAGGTTCACTGTGTTTCAATTTAAACTTTCGTGGGAATTTTTTTGGGGATTTGCTAATCTATACATTTTTGGAAAGGGCATTGTATGTGGAATCAGAAAATATATGTTTCCATTTGCACAGATGTCTGAAAGGCGGCCATCTTGGCATTTACAAAATGGCCGCCATAATACACACGTTTTGTAATATCTTGGCTTCTAAATAAGCTAGAACATCTGCTAAACCTACATTTTCAGGGTCAAGGAATCCAATGGTTGTAGTTACAAAGCTATTTTTTGTATTCTTCAAAAAAAATAAAAGTATATGGGCACAGGCAGCCATTGCTCTGCAGGATCCATAATTGGATCCCCTGCAAAATTGGTACTCCAAACATGAGGATGGCATGCTTAAACCAACAACCACAGACGTCCTCCCAGCCCCAAAGTCCATCATTGAGATGGTACAATGCAAATGCAAAACTGACTGTTCTTCTGGCAGATGTTCATGCAGAGCTAAGAACTTAGCCTGTACCGACATGTGTCAGTGCAGCAGCCAGTGCCAGAACGATGACGTTTCCCAAGCCGTGACGCACGAAAGTGATGATGATGAACTAATCTAACAGCCCAGCTCACATTGGCACGCATTGGACTCGCCATTCACATATCACATCACACATAGCATAAACGCTTATACATAGTCAAGAGACACAACCCGCCTGTCATTACACATAGAGTAAATACACATCCCACAAACAGATCAACCAGCACACTATACACTCCCCACATTCCTCCCATTCATTTATTTTGTTTCATTCCCTATTTTTATCATTAAATATGATATACGGAGCTTATTCTCCATGCCGCACCCACCTTGAAGTCCTGGCTGAGAGCGTTCCTCACTTCCAGTTTGCGCCAACTCAAGATCCCCAAAATCTGGCGAAGAGCCCTAGTTGTTGCGATCCCTAAACCGAATAAGCCTGAAGGGGACCCTAAGAGTTACCGTCCCATCTCTCTGTTATGCATCCCCTTCAAGATCCTCGAGCGTCTCATCTACACCCGCATCGAACCAATTGTCGACCCGCTGCTCCCACGTGAGCAGGCCGGGTTCCGACGCGGGAGGTCGACCGTAGATCAAGTCACCCTTATGACTCAAGACATCGAGGATTGCTTTTCGGCAAAAAAGAAGGCCGGGGCCGTCTTTATAGACCTGACGGCTGCCTACGATACCGTATGGCATCGCAGCCTCACCTGCAAGCTGCTCCGCCTGCTGCCGGACAGGCACATGGTCAGAATGATCATGGAGCTCATCCGTAACCGCAGCTTTACTCTCACCACCGGTTGCGGACAGCTAAGCAGGCTTCGACGCTTTAAGAACAGCGTCCCTCAGGGATCGGTCCTGGCCCCCCTCCTCTATAATATATACACCTATGACCTGCCCAACACACTCTCGCGGAAGTACGCCTACGCAGACGACCTCGCAGTGGTGTACTCTGCTGGAAATTGGCAGTCTGTGGAGGGGATTCTGAGCCAGGACATGCAGACACTAGTGGCATACTTCCGGAAATGGAGATTGAAGCTTAGCGAGGCAAAGACGGTATCGGCTGCCTTCCACCTTAACAACAGGGAGGCTAAACGTGAGCTTAGAGTATACCTAGATGGAACTCCCCTGTGTTGTGTCCTGTTTATACCGCCAGTGGGCGCTAGTATGCAAGTGATGTATGCAGTGACGGAAGTGATGTATGCACTTCCGGAGGTGAAGAACGGGAGTTGAATAAATGGCGAATTGAACAGCAGCTGCGTCTCCCGGTCTCATTCTTTTACTAAATACTTTCTTACTACAGAATACCACATTTTTGGCGACGAGGATGGCTATTTCCGTACCCTTACCTACACCGTTCATGCCTGTGCCAGGCGAACCTGCTATTTCTTTTCCTACTTGGTTGAGAATGTTTGAAAATTACATGCTCGTAATTGATGCTACCGGAGAAAAATGGCCGGAGGAAAGAAAGCGCGCGGTTCTTCTCCATGCACTGGGGACCGAAGGACAAAGACTGTTCTACACTCTAAAGGATACGGGTGTTACCTACACTTCTGCCGTGGATGGACTGAAAAAGTACTTTGTTCCTAAGGTGAATGTGATTGCTGAACGTCACAAATTTCGACAGAGAGCTCAGGGTCCTGACGAGACGGTTAATCAGTTCCTTGCTTCATTACGCGAGCTAGCTGCAGCTTGTGAATTTGGCGCCATGGAGGAACAAATGATTCGTGATCAACTGATTGAGCGTGTTGCTAATACACGCATACGAGACAGACTTTTGCTTGAATCGGACTTGTCTCTGGACAAAGCTACTTCAATGGCCTTACAAATCGAGGCTGGACTACGGAACTCCAACGTTCTCTCTGGAGCTACAGCTTCGGTGAGAGCCATCGAGAAACAGCCGACGAGGAGGAGGTTCGACAAGGGCAAGAAGAAAGATCCGACGACGACTGCACATGCCACGGTCTACAGCCAGCCAGCTACAACTGGGAATCAGCGCGCCTGCTTCCGATGCGGATCCACAGGACACTTAGCTAACAAGCCTACATGCCCAGCGGTTAAGGTGACTTGCAATACATGCGGAAAAGTTGGACATTTTTCCAAGGTGTGTAGATCGGCTCAAAAAGAGGTGCGTGAGGTAGTGGTGAATGACGTTACTGTGCTTTACATGCAGGGGGCCGTCGTGAATGATCAAATTATGTGTACTGTACGAGTTGATGCAAATTATCATTCCCATGATGTTGAGCTGATAGTGGATACAGGCTCATCTGTTTCTATTATTCCAGAGAGTACTTACCAGACACTTTTCCATACATGTGTTCTTGCTGAGCCTACAGTGAATCTGCTTACTTACTCCAGAGAGAAAATTCCTGTTAAAGGTTGCATGCATGCTACAGTTGTTCATAATGGACATTCAGTTACAGGTTCATTGATAGTGGTTGAATCAGGAAATGCATTGCTGGGACTAGATTTATTTGTAGCATTGCAGATGTGCATTGAGGGTAACAAAATTATTACTGTTAGCTCTGCTAGCTCTCCTACTGTGCTCCGAGCACCTACTGTACAGAGTACCACTCCACAGACCGAACCAGAGGTTCTAGTACAGGAGTTAGGGTGTGCAAAAGGTTTTATGCACAAAATACAGGTTAAACCAGATGCTGTGCCAGTACAGCAGAAACTGAGGAGGCTTCCGTTCTCAGTGAGGCAGGCTGTGACCGATGAGCTCGCAGACCTACAGGAAAAAGGCGTTATAGAACGTATAGACGCATCTCCATGGGTTTCCCCTATAGTTGTGACCCAGAGAAAGGGGGGAGGAAAGCCTCGCCTGTGTGTTGACCTCAGAGAACCTAATAAGGCAATCATCAGTGACTGTCATCCCTTACCGCACATGGATGAACTGTTCGCTGAGCTCCGTGGAGCCACAGTCTTTTCTACTATAGACTTAGCCTCTGCTTATCACCAGTTGCCATTGCATCCAGATAGCCGTGATTTAACTGCGTTTATCACGCATGAGGGTCTCTTTCGTTTCTGCCGAGTGCCATTTGGCCTCGCTTCTGCTCCTTCAGCTTTTCAGAAAATGATGTCGACTGTACTGACAGGCCTGCCAGGCGTACAGGCCTACCTGGATGATGTGATTTGCTACGGCGTCACACAGCAGGATCACGATGTCAGCCTACGGAGAGTGCTACATGCTCTAAATGAAGTGGGACTTAAACTGAACATGCACAAGTGTAAGTTCAACCAGAAAGCTCTGCGCTTCCTGGGCCACACTGTGTCCAAAGATGGTCTTCATCTTGACCAAGACGGGGTCAGTGCTGTGGCGAACGCGCCTGCCCCGCACGACACATCCTCCCTGCGGTCCTTCCTAGGACTTGCATCGTGGTATAGTAAATTCATACCTGACTTCTCTACTGTGGTGGAACCGCTACGTGCTACACTCAGGGAATCTACTGAAACTAAGTTTGAAGGGACAGCGGATGCAGAGTCCAGTTTTACTGAGGTTAAGAGACTGATTACTGAGAGTCCTACCTTAGCATTATATGATCCTGAGTTACCTACTTATGTCACTACCGATGCTTCTAACTATGGATTGGGGGCTGTAATGAGCCAGATTCACCCAGACAATACAGAGAGAACCATAGCTTTTGCGTCCAGGACACTTTCTCCTGCAGAGAGAAAGTACTCTACCGTCGAGCGTGAGGCGCTGGCATGCGTTTGGGCGGTGGAAAGGTGGAGAACCTACCTGTGGGGACATCGTTTTGTCCTACGCACAGACCACCAAGCGTTGACAACCCTACTCACTTCCAGGGGTACGGGTCGCGCAGGTCTGAGAATAGCGAGATGGTCTGCACGTCTACTATGCTTTACTTATGATGTCACTTACCATCCAGGGAAACGTAATGTGACTGCTGACTGCTTGTCCAGACTCCCTCTGCCTTCGACAGGAGAGGTGGAGGAGGAGCCAGACATGGTGACTACAGTGTTTAGTCGTGAAGGTAACCCTTCCTTCCTGGTCTCTGACAACGGATGTCAGTTTACCTCCCATGCTTTTGCAAGCTTTCTGGGAGAGAGAGAGATAAAGCACCTGCGTTCCAGTGTTTATTATCCAAGAGCCAACGGGGCTATTGAGAGATTTAATCGAGTTCTCAAAGAGTGTATTCAGACGGCTGAGAGAATGCACAAGCCATGGAAACATGTAGTAACAGAGTTCTTACTGAACTATCGCGCTACGCCGCATGCTACTACAGGAGCTACTCCCTTTGAGTTGCTGAGGAACAGAAAGATGCGTACAAAACTAAATGTCCTCCCTGTCTCACAACAAATTAAGTCACATGAGAAAGTGCAGGAGACAGTGAGACGCAAGCAACAGGAGAGTAAGGAGTACACAGACAGAATGAGGGGAGCGAAAGTGCCCATGTTCCAAGTGAATGACACCGTACGTGTCCGCAGACCGGAGCATGTAAAAAAGGGATCATCAAGATTCACAGAACCGCTGACAGTAGTTAGTAAAGCAGGACAGAATACATACCTGCTCAGTGATGGTCGAAAATGGAATGCATCCCCAAGGATGCTCTGTCTGGCACCAGTGGTGAAAAGGAGATTGAGCTAGAGGAGTTCACGGTGCCCGAGACAGAGAATGTGTTTAATGAACCAGGTCCAAGAAGGAACCTGAGAGTCAGAAACCCACCTAGGTGGCTGGTAGACTTTGTGCCGTAGAGAACGTACTAAAAGGGTAGGATAGAACATGGTTCTAACTTAGTACAAAAAGGTCCTACAATGCAATGACAAAAGTGAATGTTCATTTCATGTTTCACTGTCATAAACTGTTTATTGTTGTTATTCATTATGCTGATTCATTCATTTTCATTTCCTTCGTTTTCATTTTATTTCAATTGTACTGACACCAGTCTACAGAATATTGCATTCGTTGAGGACTGTAATCCCTTTAAGAAAGGGGGAAATGTTGTGTCCTGTTTATACCGCCAGTGGGCGCTAGTATGCAAGTGATGTATGCAGTGACGGAAGTGATGTATGCACTTCCGGAGGTGAAGAACGGGAGTTGAATAAATGGCGAATTGAACAGCAGCTGCGTCTCCCGGTCTCATTCTTTTACTAAATACTTTCTTACTACAGAATACCACACCCTGCCATGTTCCGCTGAGCCAATCTATCTCGGCGTGACATTGGACAGGACGCTCACGTTTCGCCGGCACCTCGAGTCACTGCGCAAGAAGTTAACAGCTTGTGTGGCGTTGATGAGGCGACTGGTTGGCTCGGGCTGGGGCGCCGGCGCAAAGACCTTGCGCACGGCAGCCCTAGCCCTCGTTTATTCAACTAGTGAATACTGCGCCCCAGTATGGTGTCGCAGTGCCCACACCCGCCTCATCGACTCGCCTATAAACGAAGCCTTGCGCATTGTGACAGGATGCCTGCGTCCTACCCCCGTGGACAACCTTCCCATCCTAGCAGGCATCCAGCCCGCAGGCCTCCGCCCCAAATGCCCGCAGGCTTGGCCCCAAATGCGTTGTGCGAGTGTGACGCAGAGGACCAAACCGCAGACCATGTTATCCTGGATTGCCCGGTGTACCACCCACCCAACGGGATGCATGGTCTGTCGGTACTAGATGACGAGACGATGACGTGGCTTCTGGAGGGGTGTCCAGAAATATAGCCCGGGTGAGCCCCTCAACCAGGTCTCGGGGTGGTAAAAGGGTAGCCCCTCGGCCCCGAGCCTGGTGGAGTGGAGAGGAAAACAACTACCCATACGCCGAAAGAAGATCATTAAATATGCCATTAGGCTAAATATTTACCTGCCTCTGTATTGCCTTACTGGTTGCTGGCTGTTGCCATAACATCCAAAAATGTATAGATTAGCAAATCCCCCCAAAAAGCCAACAAAAGTTTAAATCATAACATTGAGACTATCTAATGCAGGAGGTTGTCATGATCATACTGTGGTCTGTGGACTCACGTATGGAAGTAATAGAAAAACAAAAATTTCTTAAAGTATAAGTTACACATTTTTATGTGATGATATTAATAAAAAAGAATACAAAAAATTGCTTTGTAACTACAACCATTGGATTCCTTGACCCTGAAAATGTAGGTTTAGCAGTTAAAATCAATGTTCTAGCTTATTTAGAAGCCAAGATATTACAAAACGTGTGTATTATGGCAGCCATTTTGTAAATGCCAAGATGGCCGCCTTTCAAACATCTGTGCAAATGGAAACATATATTTTCTGATTCCTCATACAATGCCCTTTCCAAAAATGTATAGATTAGCAAATCCCCAAAAAATTCCCACGAAATTATATAACAAACCTGACTATTAGTCAAGTCTCGAACTCGCAACCTTTGGAACTCGAGTGCGCAGCCTTAACCACTACGCCACCCAGACCGCTGTGATGATGGTAATGCAAGTTGAGACAATTACTTCTTTTTTTTTTACACTCTTTTCTTTATCAAACTATCTATCGATCGATCACACTTTCAAAATATCAAATTATCTATCTATCACACAGTCAAACTATCTAATCAAACTATCTCATGTGAAGTGGGAACTAATATTTCCTAAAAGACACATGAGGAACTTTCGTTCAGGGTTTAGTTTCCGCCTGTGAGCCTTTTTTGACGCACGGATGACTATAGCCTGTGTTTTAGCCTGGTCGGGACCAGGCTAATTATATCTGACTCAGAAGGAGCTCAACCAAGCAGCGAATTATTTGAGCCACATTGATGGCACCGAACGCAAGCTAACATTTTCGAGGCTTAGAACTTTATCGAGGCTTAGAACTTTATCGAGCTTTGTGGAATAGGGCCCTGGTTATTAAGAAGATGCTACATAAACAAACTAATTATGACCAGTTTGTATTTGTGTAAAAATATTAATGTATTATTACCAATATGGCTTTATTGGAATACCATTATTACAATTAATTTACTGTTATTATTTTGTTTAATACATGGATTTGAAAATGCATCTTACCATAGGCAAAATATTCCACAGACATAGGTATTAGAGGAAGGGTATGGGAGCTAAAAAAGACCCTAAAATGGCATGGCGCCTTAACTATAACACTACTTTACATTGTTAGCAGGCTCACAAAACAAGCTGTGTTAGTTGACTAGCGATGTGTACATTTTTCGAAAGAAAAGTCAAAGCATTAGAACGTCACATTTTTTAACAATCAATTACTTAACCCTTATGTGGTGTTCACTTTTTGGACCCTTTCGTACTCTTCGGGTCAAGTTGACCCGGGACATCATTGGGGTTTTGAAAGCACTTTTCCTGACACGGTGCTCCTAGTCCCAATGGTGACCCGGCCAAGGGAGTATGCTCAGGGTGCAAGATAGCCCCAAAATAGCCCATAATATTAAAGAGCGCCTCCTGTGGGCACAAACAGGTACTGTACCCAATAATGCACAATAGGTACTGTGTTCACATTCAAAAGTGTATATTTTGTTCTGGTGGACCTAGGGGACCTGGTGGACCTTTGGAGGGGCTGGAGCAGAGGGTGCCTAATTATAACCCTCAAAGTGTCAGACCCCTGGGAATAGGTGGGGCCGAACGGCAGCATGATGAGTAGAGGCGTTTTTACGCACATGATGCTCCTAACTTCCACTAAACAAAATCCACTATAATAAAGACTTGGTTGTCATAAATCATACTTATCTAGGAAACATTTAAATGAAAGAATGTTTTTATTGATGTTTATTATTTTGAACTTATATTCTCAATTGATTTTCAAAGCATTATAATCAAAGCTGGAAAAAATACAGGTGATGAACAAGAATAATGCTACAAATGCTGAAACACAAAACATGTGGAATGTACACTGTTTTAGTCACTGAAATAACACTGGTTACAATTGTGTGTGCATGGGCATGTCTGTCTACACAACACATGAAGTACAGCATTTGACAGTATGTGTACCACAAATGTACTTTTTGCAGTTGCTGCATGTGGTCCCTGTCTTTGTGTCCTTTGAGGGTCCACACACCTCGCAGCGCTTCCTCTTTTTGCCATGGGCTGCAGTCTAGAATAATGAAAAGACTTAGTTCAGGATTTTTTTCCCCACCACGTCTCCTAATACTCTAAATCACTCACACACACACACACACACACACACACACACACACACACACACACACACACACACACACACACACACACACACACACACACACACACATATTTACATAAAAAATGTTGGCATTTAGCAGACGCCTTATTTCAAAGCGACTTACATTTACCAAAGCGATCAATACATTTGACTAAGCAAGTGAATCAACACAGACACACACACACACACACACACACACACACACACACACACAAACAACCGCAACAGGACACTTACCTCAGGCACTGGAGATTGTGGTTGTGTGGGTTGTGCAGGTGGAGCATCTGTTATCCTCCTCACTATGGCTAGAGAAGTTGGGGTCCTGGGCATATGTTGTCTCCTTTGGATATGCGGTGTCACCAGTGCCATACCTAGCTCCTCAAGGAAAAGACGTCGTCTTTGGAGCTTCCTTTGGTTCCAGTCTGGGTTGACTGCCATCCAGATTGAAAATGCATTGTAGGCTGAAACATCCAGGATGTTGAAGAAGATCACGAGAGGCCACCGTAGAGTTCTTCTTTGGCAGCTGTAGCAGGCCAGCAGCTTGTCCAGGTTGTCTACTCCACCTTTGGTGGCGTTGTAGTCAAGTATGACCTCTGGCTTACGGTCCTCCCGGCCACTGATTCTTCCATCCCTATGTAGAATGCTCATGAGCATCACATTCTTGCCCTTTTTTGGTATGTAAGACACCAGGGTAGTGTTGGCTGTAAACACAAAGTTGGAGGAATGGACTGGCCTGTTCTTCACATTTAGAAACTGGGGTGGGAGCTCCGTCTTGTTTTTTCGGACTGTTCCAACCATTGTCACCTTTCGTTTGAGAAGTTCCTGTCCCAGGCTGTAGGATGTAAAGAAATTATCACAGGTGATGTTATGGCCACTGAGGCCCTGTGACATATCCAACACCACCCGTGTCCCCTGGTTTCTCTCAGGGGCTCCTCCCTCTGGCTTCCCTGTATAAATTTGCATGTTCCATGCATACGATGAAACGGCATCACAGGCAACCCAGAATTTTATTCCGTACCTTGCAGGTTTGGAGGGCATATACTGCCTGAAGGGGCAACGACCTCTAAACCTCACAAGCCGTTCATCCACAGTTAGATTGGGCCCAGGGTTGTAAAGAAGTGGAAGCCGGTCCACCCACTTGTCCCACACCGTGCGGATTGCAGCCAACTTGTCCCTACGCCGTCTAACAGGTCTTGATTCCCGGTCATCAAACCTGATGACCCTCGAGTAGATATTGAAGCTCTTCAGAGACATTGTGGCTCTAAAAATTGCTCTCCCTGTCTCCACATCCCACAGACTTTCAGTCGACTCCCCTCTTGACCTATAGACACCTGCTAGGATGAGGATCCCAAAATAGGCCTGTAAGTGTGTGTTGTCCATTTCTTTCCACTCCTCCCCGAAAACACGTCTCCCCTCAAGGTTGGTCATATCAAGAATTATTTTCTGAATTGAATCAGTAATCAGCAGCTCAAAGGATGACTTGATATCATCAACATGAGTCACTGCCAATCGTGTGGGCCCTGGTACCATCCTTATAATGTTAGCAGCTGAGCGGGGGGGCTCTCCCATTGGGGATGAAGACCATTCAATTTGGCCATTCTTGGACAAATATGTGTGGGCTCCTGCAGTGGCTGGCTGTGGGGCTCCTGCAGTGGCTGGCTGTGGGGCTCCTGCAGTGGCTGGCTGTGGGGCTCCTGCAGTGGCTGGCTGCGGGGCTCTTCCAGTGGCTGGCTGCGGGGCTCTTCCAGTGGCTGGCTGTGGGGCTCTTTCAGTGGCTGGCAGTGGGGCTCTTCCAGTGGCTGGCTGTGGGGCTCTTCCAGTGGCTGGCTGTGGGGCTCTTCCAGTGGCTGGCTGCGGGGCTCTTCCAGTGGCTGGCTGCGGGGCTCTTCCAGTGGCTGGCTGTGGGGCTCCTGCAGTGGCTGGCTGTGGGGCTCTTCCAGTGGCTGGCTGTGGGGCTCTTCCAGTGGCTGGCTGTGGGGATCCTTCTGCTGCATGCTCAGAGTGAAACTCATCTCCAAATTCACTTTCAGAATCAGAATACTCTGAATTAATTTCTACATTATCCTCATCTGAAACATCCTCCCCCCTTCAACTTCACTATGTTGCTCACTCTCTTCAAATATTATCTCCACGGCCCTCTGAACACTGTATCTTTTCTTCACATTGCACTTCAAAGGGTAAAAAGTGCGAGAGCAGACAGCTTCTCGGCGCGGGAAAGCCAGAGCAGACGGCTTCTTGTGCAGGTGTGAGGAGTCCAGTACAATATTATTCTTTATTATTATTATACAATGTTGCATTTCAAAGGGTAAAGAGTGCGAGAGCAGACGGCTTCTCGGCACGGGAAAGACAGAGCAGAGGTGTGTGAGTGAGTGAGTGAGTGTCAGTGTGAGTGTGTGTATGTTTCTGTCTCTGTGTATCCGGGTCAAAATGATCC
>NC_137677.1:19985263-20055263 GCF_963989245.1 Nansenia antarctica | reverse complement strand
TTGGGAAGGTTTGAGCGGTGCTTTGCCGATGTTTCCCGCCCAGACCTCTAGTTTTCCTAACGGGTTGAAGGGGCTCGATATGAGGCAAGGACCTACTTTGAGACCGAGGTACTTCTCAGTCTCGTCGGGTCCTATCAGATTCAGTTCCCCGCCTCCTACCATCCATTTTGGACATTCGTTTACTACGATTGACCTCGTCTTGGACACTGTGATCGGCTTTATCAGGAAACCGTGACATTTATTGGGATTCACCTCGAGTCCCGTGAGCTCACAGTATCCGTCCAGGATCAGCAGGTTGGATTCCATGCCCTCCCATGAGTTACTTAGCAACACTAAGTCGTCCGCGAAAACCAGGGCTGTGACTGTGTTGCTGCCACTGATTCGGAAGCCGGATCCCCGGTCTTCCAATGTCTGGATCATGGGGTCCATTGCGATGTTGAATAGCAATGGGGACATGGGGTCTCCTTGTTTGACCCCAATTTTCATTGCTATGGCCGGAGACGTTCCTCTGTTGTTCTCTATTACCGTCTTGCAGTCCTTGTACGAATTGCCAATCAATTTCAGGATGTGTTCGTCCAGGCCCCTTTGTTGCAGAGCGTCCAGCAGGTGCTCATGCAACACGGAATCAAAGGCCTTCGCGAAGTCAATGAACACTACCGCCAATGTCCTTCGATCGTTCCTGCTCTTTTTGATGGCGGTCTGAAGCATCATCAGGTTCTCAGAGCATCCAGGCGCAGCAATGGAAGCCCCTCTGACGATGGTTAATGGGGCATGCTCGTGCTAATCTCTTCGTCATTACCCTTGAGAATATCCTTAGCACCATTGATCTGATGGTGATGGGTCTCCATCCACCCACCGACTCCAATTCCGCTAGGATCGAGGACTTTGGTAGTAGTATGGTCCTACACTCCTTGAAGGCTTTCGGTATGACCCCGGAGGCTAGCCAGCAATTGTACATTTGTGCGAGTCGCACTCCGGTTGGGTCCCAGCTTATCACTGCTTTTTTGGAGATTCTGTCTGGGCCCGCGGCTGATCCGTTCTTTATGGCCTTGTACGCGTTGGATACCTCTGCGGCTGAAATGAGCTTTGCGAACTCATGGTTCTCTGCACCCCCTATTGTGCGGTATTGACCCAGTCCTCCGTATTCCTTCACCCCATCCCACCTGTCTCTGAAAACTTCGGTGAGTTCTACCATAGGGATTTTGCACCTATGTTCCTCTCCGCCGTCTAGGACCAGGGCGGCCAGTCTGGCCTCATTCTTTCCGAATAGGATTTGATACTCTCCGTATTCCCTTGTTCCGGATCCGTGTGAGTCTTTTCCTTCGTCCTTCGTGGGTTTTTGGTGTTCTCTGGTTTTCATGAGGTCGCTCATTTGTTTTCGGGCTTCCAAGGCCTTACTTTGGACCAGTCTAGCACCTTGGTTATCGTGCTGTATTCCGTATATTTTTGCTTCGTTCCTAGTGAGTCCCGCTTCACCAGCCCTCATCTTCAACGCCTTTAACAGTTGAGTTTGTACCCCTTTTGGGGGGGGGTGGTGTCGCTGTAGGTGCCATGAGATCCAGTATGGTCTTTCTTGGGTTGGTGATCCTTACCCTCCTTTTTGCTCTTACGTCCAGGTCTCGGCATTTCCAATTGACTTGTCCTGTTGTCTTACCCATCTTTGCTGCTATGCATGCAGCACTCTCGATCTTGGTTTTTTCCTTGTATAGGGCTCTTAGTCTGAGGAGTTCGTCCACCTCCTCATGGCTCCACCTCGGTTCCTTCGCTCCTGTCTTGTCTCGACCTGGGGCTTGGGCCTTCTCTCTGTTCCACTCGAGTTTGTGTCTGTCTCCGGTGTTGTGAGACTCCGATTTGCGTTGCAAATGTGCTTCCACATGTACTACATGAGAACGCTTGGTCTGTCCCTTCGATCCTGTGCACCTTTGTCCCCTCACATTTGGGGACATGACATGCGATCGAGTGATATTTGTCACCGGATCTTCTGCATCCTCGGCACCCGAATTTCAGTACCACTTCATTGTGTGAGGCCTTGTAGTGTTGTACAATCCTCCCTATGGTGTATGGCCCTGCTTTACATATTTCACACCAGTATTGGCTTCCCGGTAGCCACAGAAGGAGGGGTCCTGAAGGGACTCCTGCTTTATCTCCACCGCCGTTGTCTTCCACCGTTGTCTTTGTCACTTGGACGTCAGCAGTTGTCCTAGCTTCTGCTCTGGGTGTCTTGGAAGCTATTCCTCCTGGCCTCCTATCCCTGTGTGAGGATCCCCATGTCCCCCTCCAATTCCGGCGGAGGATTAGCCTATGTGTTGGGGCGGTCTTCCCGCTCTTCTCCCCTCTCTGCGGGGGGGCAGAAGGCTCAGATTCGGGTCCACGTCAGTGGGTGGATGGTTGGTCTTCCTTGGGTCTTCGGTGAGTCGCCACCTTTGCGTGGGAAACCTTTGCTTTCGTCCTGGCACACCAGTTTCCAGGGTGGCCAGTTCCGGGGAGTTCACTACCGCACCCAGGCTCTCCGGTCAGCCGGGTGGGGGTCGCTTTTGGGACAGAGCGACCTAACTGGTGGGGTCGGGTAGTCGTTTCCATCTTTAGCGTCAGACCGTAGAATACACTTTCAGAGGCTGTTCCATCCTGTTTGCTTGCTCCCGCGATGCCATTTTGCTAACCTCAGTTAGCAACGCGCTAGCTAGCCCTGGCTTTACACTCGATAATTTAAGTATTTCTAACCTTTCAGAAGAAGTTTTAACGTGAATTATGTCCTTCCTGGGCTTACAAATCCTCTCATGTCTCTTCACAGTGCCAGACTAGAGTCAAGCTCAACAGGGTCTTCTTTCCCCGCTGATTCCGCCAAGCCCGTTCCCTTGGCTGTGGTTTCGCTAGATAGTAGGTAGGGACAGTGGGAATCTCGTTCATCCATTCATGCGCGTCACTAATTAGATGACGAGGCATTTGGCTACCTTAAGAGAGTCATAGTTGCTCCCGCCGTTTCACCCGCGCTTCAATTGAATTTCTCCTCTTTGACATTCAGAGGATATGGGGGAAATTACCCTGGGCTCTATCTCCCCCGCCCATGCTGAGTAATATATACTCTCGTGATGCACTCCACTGAGACCCGGCGTCCGTGTCGCCGCGTTCACTGCTACTCCCCTCCCGATCGGGAGACTCCACGCCCCTCCGCTGGTAGGAGGGTTTCCGACTCGGCGATCGGCGGTGGTCACGCACGCTCACTGTCTTTAGCCGCACAGGAGGGGTTACGGCTCTATAGAAGAGACCTTGCCGACCCATGAGCCTCAGAACAGCTTACGCACGCTCCCCTTCCCCCCCCCGACCACCCCGTCTAGGCGGTCGGGCGACTCCTAGCCCTCATTGGGCGGAGGATCGCTAGTCGTACTTCCAGAGCGCTTAGCAAACGACCCACCACTTTCCCGCACCGGGATTGGTCCCAGCCAAGCCACCAGGATTGCATGGACCTGGCGATATGCTTTATTGGTAATTGCCCCGATTGCCTCCCGTCAGCAGCCGGTACGAGGATACCTTTTGGACGATCTCAATCCTACTCAGGACCCCCTCCGACTACCTCTCTCGGGCTGCTTAACCCCACCGGCCCCAGGATAGTAGCGACCGATGGAGGAATGGTCCAGGGAAACTTTTAAATCCAATGGTATACTGGGCTACCCGATTTCGCAACCGACAAGCTTTAGTAATCCCCTCGCTGCTATTCCGCTCGGGTGAATTTCGACTAATGCTACTCAACACCTCTACGGTCAAGCTCGGGTGCGGCCATACGGACCCTTATAACGGGAAACTTAGATCTGCTGGTTCGTCGGTTAAACTGTTACATCTCTCCAACTAGCAGCGCGCTCACTATGGTCATATTCGCACCAATTCGGCGTTCCACCGCTAAACAGGGCGGCGCTGAGCCCCCTCCGCCAGACGGGGCACCTCGCTCACTCCGAGCCCGCTCTAACCACCGGCTCTTCGTCGGCTAGGTCCTTCTCAAGGCGGCCACCTCGGTGTGGTGCCCCCCTCCATCCTCATTTTATGTTGTGACATCCTAAGGCATGGCGGTGAACCCTCCTGGGCGTAGAAGGGGAGAAGATGGAACCTCATCCGAGCTGACACTAGGTGCGCTAGACTTCGCGGTATCCCAAAGAAGGCCCTCCTGCGTTCACCAACTCGAAGCCCACATCCTGGGATGCGGCCGTCGGGAATCAGCAAGCAACAAAGTGCTAACTGACAATGCCGCAACGGTGACTCGAGCCCTCTCTTCCGCGGGGCCTCGAGTCGTCCCTCGTCCTTCCGCCCATCCGGTGGGACAACAAATACTCTATCTCGGGGGCGGCCGTAACTTCGAATCTGTAACAGACTCTATGTTAAACCTGTCCAGGTTTCAAAAGGGTGTTGATTGAGAAGGGCAGGTTGATTCGGCAGGTGAGTTGTTACACACTCCTTAGCGGATTCCGACTTTTTTATGGCCGTCCTGCTGTCTATCCTCCCACACCTTCTCAGCATCGGGATATGGATGGGCGAGTACCCATCCTTGATGCGGTAAAGTTCTCGGGAGGTCGTGGGCCCATCAGGCACACACCGTTTCTGGGGGGTCACCTCGACCCCCCCTGGCTGCAGGTCACAGCCACAGAGCCCGGTTGCTCAGATAAGGAGTCTGAGGGAGGTCAGCGAACTGACCCGACACCGGTGCTCTCGTCCGATACTACAAGAGGTTGGACGTGTTCCGCCACCCGTGCCCCCTCCCGCTTTCGACGCGGCCGCAAGCCAGTAGCCGCAAGCCCGCCCCGAGACACCCCCGCCAGCCACCCCGCCGAGGCAGGACAACCAACGTTAGCACCCCCGGACAGGCCGCCACCCCCGGCCGCACTCCCACGTCTCCACCGGGAGGACAGAGGACCCCCCCACCAACCCATTTTCGACGTGGCCGCAAGCCCTAGGCCGCAGGCCCGCCCCAAGACGCCCCCGCCAGCCATCCCGCCGAAGCAGGACACCCAGCAGAAGCGCCCGAGACCGACCGCCGCCCTAGGCCGCACTCCCACGCCTCCGACGAGAGGGCAAAGGATCCCCCACCGACCCACCTTCGACGTGGCCGCAAGCCCCGGGCCGCAACCCGCCCCAAGCGGCCCCAGCCAGAAGCCCCACCGAAGTAGAGCAACCGACCGAGGCCCCCCGAGACAGGCCACCACCCCGGGCCGCACTCCCACGCCTCCAGCGGGAGGGCGCAACTACGGAGCTCACTTTATTGTTCCCTCCTCTTGTGTCAAGCGTTAGACTAGTCTGGCCGGACCCCTTCGTAATTCCCTAATGTTGTCTTCTTTCTACACTCATAACATTGGGCTCATATTCTCAATGCTCACCTCCCTCCTCTCCTTCCTCAAGACCTTCAATTGCTCATAACACTCCTCCAAGTAGACGTGGAGACTCATGGAACTTCTTATAGAAGTACTCATAGACGTCACTCTGTTCTCTGGTCTCTGAGATCCATACATAATTCCAAGTAGGTCGATGTAAGGGTTCTGCAGGAGCCCCTGTTTCATTTCCCCCTCTCTTATATGAGTGCCTGTCTGGTTTCCTCTTGGCTGCTTGAGTTTATTTTGCATCTGGTTCGGTCCTTTCTGGGTGGCCATCTTATTTGGAGAAGAACTTCGACGATTCAAAGATGCAATGAGTGCTTTTGGTTGGCAGTCGAAATACTGTTGGCTTACACGTGGTCGGCGCGCAGATAAATGCGGCCTGCGCATGCGCAGATTTAAAATAATATATCCAGTTGTTAAGTCTGACGTCAAACGTGACGTTTTGCAATTTCCTTATCTCCCCTCTCTCTTCACTCGTCGGCCGCTGCCGGGTTGTAGAAATCGCCCAGTACATCTAATGAGTATAGGAGAGCCCTCCTACTCACTAGCTGGGCAAATGCTGTTAATCTACAACTTGTCAGCCCAAGTGCCGCCAGAACCTGGTTGTTCTGCGGAGGCCACTTGCCCCTGGCTCCTACCGGGAAGCCAAAGGTACTTACTTTGCCGCTGGGTCCGATCGAACTTCGGAAGTGGGATGCCAGCGGTGTATAGTAGGCGACTTTCCGGCTCGCTGCGGCCACCAATGTGTCAGAACTTACTTCGAAGCAGACGACCACGTCGACTATTACTACAAGATTGGGCTTTCTACAGACCAGGTCAGGAACCCATTTATCACCATTCCCATCAGTGACATGGCGTTCCAGGTCTACATCCCAGCCGGTCCGTTCGGCCTCCTGTTTGAGAAGTGCACATATCTTGTTGTGCCTCCTCATGCGTGACTGTTGCACGCCCATGCACCTCCCAAGTATATGTGGTAGAGTCTCGCTACCAGAATAGCATCTTTGGCATTGCGCCCCCTCCGACCCTCTGCCCCTGACCAACGCCTCGCGTGTTGGGTAGGTATTGGACCTTAGCTTAAGCCCGGTAATAAACTGCTTGCTTAAATCCCGCTTTGATCGGGTCAGCCAGCCATCCATTACTTGTCCTGTCATTGCCAAAGACCGCTACCCCCAGACCTTGCGTTGGTAGGCCTATCCATTTTAGGAATTCCACTCTACGCCAGTTGCTGGATCCTGGCCACTTCTGCGGTAACAGTGGGGGGGGGTTGGTTGCTGTTTTCACCACGCCTTCAGGCACCTCTATATCTGCCCCGGGGGCTTGCCCCAGGGTCGGTACCATCAATAGGTCACCCCCCGCCCTCGTCCAGAGCTTCTTGAAGTCATTCTGACTGAAGGCCACTTCCGCGATCACCTTCACAAGCCCTTCCTCTGAGCTGCTCAACCTCTGCCATCGACGAGCTTGAATGGACGGTATGAGGCAGTCGAGCTTAGGGACGCCCAACCCCCCATCACGATGCCTCGAGTACAACAGTCCATCGCACGTTGCGTGGTGGAGATGCATGTACTCTTTTACCGCCTTTTTGATGACTCCGTCTGCCCTGCGCAGCACCAAAGTCCCCACTTCGCAGTGGTCCAACGTGTATATCAATCGCGGAATGGCGTATCGTGTGAGCAGTTCCAATTTCTGGGTAGGTTTCAGAGGCGCCTCTGCAATATTCCCGGCCCATTGACTCAGCTTTTCAACTGGGTCAAAGGCTATTGTCACTCTATTAGGACCCACCCTGAGGCCGAGGTATTTCTCGGCCTCGTCGGTTCCTATGAGGTTGAGCTCCTCTCCACTCAACCGCCATCTTGCACAGTTGTTGACTACATACGTCTTGCGGCCACTATATGTAGTCTTGACTGATTTTAGCAAGAAGGCGTGACACTTTTTCGGCTGTACCTTCAATCCAGTTATCCCGCAGAAACTATCCAGAATCTGCAGGTTTTTCTGCATGCCCTCCCAGGATGCGCTGAGCAACACCAGGTCGTCCGCAAACGCGAGGGCCGTGACCGTCTTACCACCGATCAGAAACCCATCGCCATGTGTTTCCAGAGCCTGGATGAGAGGGTCCATTGCCAGGTTGAAGAGCAGAGGTGACATGGGGTCACCTTGCTTGACTCCCACCTTAATATCGATGGCTGGAGATGCCTCTCCGTTTGCCTCGATCCTCGTCTTGCAATTTACATATGAGTTGTTGATCAGCCCAACTATGTGTTGATCCAAACCTCTCTGTCGCAGTACACCCAGGATGTGCTCGTGCGCTACAGAGTCGAACGCCTTCGCGAAATCGACAAATACCACACCCAGGTCTCTCTTCTCCCTTTTGCTCGTCTTGATGATAGTTTGAATTATCATCAGGTTTTCAGAGCAACCAGGCGAGGCGATGAAGCCCCTCTGGCGAGGATTGATGGGACAGGCACGCGCCAGTCTCTTCGTTATCAATCTCGAAAAGAGTCTCAAAATCGTTGAGCTTATGGTGATAGGCCGCCAGCCTGACACCGCGTCCAGTTCTGCTTGGACAGAGGTCTTGGGTAGTAGTATCGTTCTGCATTCCTTGAAGACGTTGGGTATGATCCCCGAGGCCAACCATGTGTTAAATAGCCAAGCGAGTTGCTCTCCCGTCGGATCCCAACTCAGTACTGCGCTCTTACTGACCATGTCTGGGCCGGGGGCTGAGCGGTTCTTCATTGTCTTACAGGACCCAAGTACCTCTGCAGCCGAAATTGGTTCCGCGAATTCGTCGTTGTCAGCGCCTCCCACAGAGCAGAACTGGCTCAGTCCTTCGTAGTCGTCCACTGCCCCCATCTGGCTCCAAATGCTTCCGCAAGCACCGCCAGTGGGATGACACATGTATGACCCCTCCGGCCGTCAAGGACTAGGGCTGCCAGGCTTGATCGGTCCGTAGCAAACAGATGTTGGTATTCGCCGTGCTTTACCTGACCCATCCTAATCCTACCCATCAGCCCGGTCTCGATTTGCTCCGCACTGGTTCGGCCGCCACTCAAACGAACCTGCCCACCTACTTTCAGCTGTTTTAGCACTTTACGCGCTGTCGATTCGATCCAGGAAGCGCCCTGATCTGCGCGCTGAAGACAACGGATGAAGGCTGAACGCCTGCCGGAATCGGTTCCACTTGTCCCCAGTCTTAAGGCTCTAAGAAGCCTCGCCCGCACTCCCGACTGGGGTGGTGGCGTTTCCGCCGGTTCCGTCAGTGCCAGGAAGGTGTCTCCATGGCTTGCGCCGCCCCCACTCTCTGGGTCCGCCCTACCCAATATTCGACGTTTAGTCATCGCCTGCTCTCCAGACTCGCCAATCGGAGCCTCTGCACACCTTTTCCTGTTTGGCCTTACTTCGTGCAGGGCTTTCAGTCTAAGCAGGGTATTCACCTCCTCAGAACTCCATCGCAGATAACCTTTACCCCTTCCCTCACGTCTCGCAGCCCTCCCGACTTGTTCCTCGTCCCATTGACATCGATGTTTATGTCTCTTGTGTTGGGAAAGGCCCACTCTTTTGCCAAATGTGTCTTCACAGAGATCGCATTGGAACTCCAACTTCGCCACGACCTGCCTCCCCGTGCACTTGGGCACGTGACAACTGATCGAGTGGTAGTTGGAGCTGGTCCTCCCACATTCGCAAGCGAACATGAGACGTACCTCATTGTGGTTAGCCACGTGGTGACTCCGTAGTCGACCGACGGTGTACGGACCATTATTGCAGAGTGGACAACGAAGTCTTTTGTCGGGAAGTACGATAGTGTAGGACTGGGCTGAGTTACCCACCACAGGGCCCGAATCGGATCCAACTCTGCTTTCCTGAGAGTAGTCGAGCAGGTTGTGGTGCTGGGCACACCACGTGAGACGCTGTGGCCTTATTTGCCTTTTCCCATAAGAGGTTAGGGACGGCGGAGCTCGCAGATTGGGTATTAGGTGAGCCCCAGCTAAGAACAGTTTGGACCAAGGTCCTCTCTCCCAGGACACCAGGGAGGGGTGACGCATCGTGCTGGGGGGGTAAACCAGTCCTGGTCCCACGCGCCAGCCTAATGTTAGACGGGGGTCGAGCCATCCCGCCTATGTCACCAGAGCTCGTTCTCCCCGCCATGGGAGAACTCTCATTTTCGTTCGCATTGAGGACCTTCGCTGTGGGTCCGACAAGCCCGCCCTCTAGACCTGTGGAGTTAGTGCTTTTTACTACCCGCTCAAGCCCGCTAACAAGCCAGGGGGAGGCCGCTTTTGTTAGCCCAGTGCGCCGTAACTGGGTTGGATGAATAGTGTTAGTATCCATCCTTAGGTGAATAGTGTTAGTATCCACCCACCCCCAGACTCAACAGAGGCTCTATCATCACAATCCAATCACTCCCCACAAGATAACCACGTCGGTGTGCTAGGGGGATTCTGACTTAGAGGCGTTCAGTCATAATCCCACGTTTTTGCCACCGGCGATGGCTCTGATTTTGGAGCAATCTACTTGATATGTAGCTGACAGGCCGGGACCTGCCTTCATCCAGGGGTTTGGAATACACACTCCCTGTGTGTGGTGCAGTAGCTATAACTCCGTAAGCCTAGCCACCTGCATCCGACACGATATCCCCCCTAGTATGCAACCTCCACGATAGACGCATCTGTCCAGATGACCCCTTCAGTGTTACCACCAAAGGTGGCTCTATGACAGATGTAAGCCACTTCGCAAGGAGGCTGCGCTCCCCTACGACCCATTCGTAGCAGGGGTTAAGGATAACTTACATGCTTTGGGTCCAAGCATGAAAGACACTCTCACCGTCTCGCTCTGGTGAGTCCATACTGGCCGGATCAACCAGGTAGCCCCCCCTTAGAGAACCATATCCCAGTCTGACCACCGTGGTCTCCAGGGCATGGAGGTCCGCTGAAGCCCTAGCTCGAGGCACAACAGTCGGACGCTACCATGAGTTCGAGGGGCTGGAATTCGAAATACGCTGTACGGGAAGAGGGGCCAAGGAGCCACCGAACGGTCACCATTGATTTCAATTTCCTTGCACTCAACGGCACCGATGATCAACTACAATCCCCGATAGAAGGTTTTGAGAAGATGTGTTTCTGGATGCCAACGCGTGTTTAGGTTCGGTCACTGAGCTCATGCCACTATGGATCCTGGGCGTAATCCTGGGCTAATACCGCCGAGACCTCACGCTGACAACCAGTGGAGGACCACTAGGACAGACGGGGCGTCTTGGATTCGCTCTTAGGAGGACCAGGGAGAGAAATGCACCGAGCTTTCGGTACAAAGGCTCTCTCCCTGTAGAGGCAAATTCATATAGCGGGAGGAACCGTTCACCAGGACACAGTTTTTAAGGCTGGTCGGCGAGGGCCCTCCCTGGATGAATCATGGATGCATATCGGTCAGGTTACCTGCATGTGTGTGTGTGTGTGTGTATGTGTATGTGTGTGTTTGCAATTTTGAAGTTTGTGCCATGATTTGTAAGTAACTAATAATTTACAAAAAACTAAATGTCTGTGGATGAACATTTTCCTGCTAACACAAATAAATGAACAGTTATTATCTTCCTTCTCTTGTGTTCAAAGGCCCTCTTACCTGTGGGTTTCATGTAATATGCCTCGATGTCAGCCATGTCCGTGTGGAGCGCGCAATCGAGATAGTTGTGGATAACTTTCCGACTGTAGAAGTAGCGAGCGCCCATTAGAATGAACGGCGCGCAGCAGGTCAGGGTGAAGGATTTGGTCACAACAAAGCACATTACTATGGAGATAAGGAAGAAAAATAAACGATACCTGTCAGAAAGAAGAATCAAATGTTGATAGTAGGTAGGGACAGTGGGAATCTCGTTCATCCATTCATGCGCGTCACTAATTAGATGACGAGGCATTTGGCTATCTTAAGAGAGTCATAGTTACTCCCGCCGTTTTACCCGCGCTTCAATTGAATTTCTTCCACTTTGACATTCAGAGGATATGGGGAACATTACCCTGGGCTCTATCTCCCCCGCCCATGCTGAGTAATATATACTCTCGTGATGCACTCCACTGAGACCCGGCGTCCGTGTCGCCGCGTTCACTGCTACTCCCCTCCCGATCGGGAGACTCCACGCTCCTCCACTGGTAGGAGGGTTTCCGACTCGGCGATCGGCGGTGGTCACGCACGCTCACTGTCTTTAGCCGCACAGGAGGGGTTACGGCTCTATAGAAGAGACCTTGCCGACCCATGAGCCTCAGAACAGCTTGCGCACGCTCCCCTTCCCCCCCCCCGACCACCCCGTCTAGGTGGTCGGGCGACTCCTAGCCCTCATTGGGCGGAGGATCGCTAGTCGTACTTCCAGAGCGCTTAGCAAACGACCCACCACTTTCCCGCACCGGGATTGGTCCCAGCCAAGCCACCAGGATTGCATGGACCTGGCGATATGCTTTATTGGTAATTGCCCCGATTACCTCCCTCGCCTCCCGTCAGCAGCCGGTACGAGGATACCTTTTGGACGGTCCCCATCCTACTCAGTACCCCCTCCGACTACCTCTCTCGGGCTGCTTAACCCCACCGGCCCCAGGAAGAGAGACCGATGGAGGAATGGTCCAGGGAAACTTTTAAATCCAATGGTATACTGGGCTACCCGATTTCGCAACCGACAAGCTTTAGTAATCCCCTCGCTGCTATTCCGCTCGGGTGAATTTCGACTTATGCTACTCAACACCTCTACGGTCAAGCTCGGGCGCGGCCATACGGACCCTTATAACGGGAAACATTGATCTGCTGGTCGTCGGTTAAAGTGTTTCATCGCCCCGACTTGCAGCACGCACACTATGTTCATATTTGCACCAATTCGGCATTCCAACGCTAAACAGGGCGACGCTAGGCCCCCTCCGCCAGACGGGGCACCTCGCTCACTCCGAGCCCGCTCTAACCACCGGCTCTTCGTCGGCTAGGTCCTTACTCTAGGCGGCCACCTCGGCTGTGGTGCCCCCCTCCATCCTCATTTTATGTTGTAACATCCTGAGGCATGTCGGGAACCCTCCTGGGCGTAGAAGGGGAGAAGATGGAACCTCGTCCGAGCTGACACTAGATGCGCTAGACTTCAAGGTATCCCAAAGATATCGACCAACCTGCGTTCACCCACTCGAAGCCCACATCCTGGGATGCGGCCGTCGGGAATCAGCAAGCAACAAAGAGCCAACTGACAATGCCGCAACGGTGACTCGAGCCCTCTCTTCCGCGGGGCCTCGAGTCGTCCCTCGTCCTTCCGCCCATCCGGTAAGACATCAAAAGCTCTATCTCGGGGGCGGCCGTAACTTCGAATCTGTAATAGACTCTATGTTAAACCTGTCCCGGTTTCAAATGGGTGTTGATTGAGAAGGGCAGGTTGGTTCGGCAGGTGAGTTTTTACACACTCCTTAGCGGCTTCCGACTTCTATGGCCACCGTCCTGCTGTCTATATCCTCCCACACCTTCTCAGCATCGGAATTGGATGGGCGAGTACCCATCCCTGACGCGGTAAAGTTCTCGGGAGGTCGTGGGCCCATCAGGCACACACCGTTTCTGGGGGGTCACCTCGACCCCCCCTGGCTGCAGGTCACAGCCACAGAGCCCGGTTGCTCAGATAAGGGGTCTGAGGGTGGTCAGCGAACTGACCCGGCACCGGTGCTCTCGTCCGATACTACCAGAGGCTGAACGTGGCCCGCCACCCGTGCCCCCTCCCGCTTTTGACGTGGCCGCAAGCCAGTAGCCGCGAACCCGCCCCGAGACACCCCCGCCAGCCAACCCGCCGAGGCAGGACAACCAACGTTAGCACCCCCAGACAGGCCGCCGCCCCCGGCCGCACTCCCACGTCTCTGACGGGAGGACAGAGGACCCCCCCACCAACCCATTTTCGACGTGGCCGCAAGCCCTAGGCCGCGAGCCCGCCCCAAGACACCCCTGCCAGCCATCCCGCCGAAGCAGGACATCCAACAGAAGCGCCCGAGACCGACCGCCGCCCTAGGCCGCACTCCCACGCCTCCGACGAGAGGGCAAAGGATCCCCCACCGCCCCACCTTCGACGTGGCCGCAAGCCCCGGGCCGCAACCCGCCCCAAGCGGCCCCAGCCAGAAGCCCCACCGAAGTAGAGCACCCAACCGAGGCCCCCCGAGACAGGCCACCACCCCGGGCCGCACTCCCACGCCTCCAGCGGGAGGGCGCAACTACGGAGCTCACTTATTGTTCCTACCACTTGTTTTGCGTTTGACTAGTATGGCTGGACCCCTTCGTTTCCAGCCTTAGCCTCGTTCCTTCATTCTCCCGTCGCTCGTCGGCCGCTACCGGGTTGTAGAAATCGTCCAGTACATCTAATGAGTATAGGAGAGCCCTCCTGCTCACTAGCTGGGCGAATGCTGTTAATCTACAACTTGTCAGCCCAAGTGCCGCCAGAACCTGGTTGTTCTGCGGAGGCCACTTGCCCCTGGCTCCTACCGAGAAGCCAAAGGTACTTACTTTGCCGCTGGGTCCGATCGAACTTCGGAAGTGGGATGCCAGCGGTGTATAGTAGGCGACTTTCCGGCTCGCTGCGGCCACCAATGTGTCAGAACTTACTTCGAAGCAGACGACCACGTCGACTATTACTACAAGATTGGGCTTTCTACAGACCAGGTCAGGAACCCATTTATCACCATTCCCATCAGTGACATGGCGTTCCAGGTCTACATCCCAGCCGGTCCGTTCGGCCTCTTGTTTGTGAAGTGCGCATATCTTGTTGTGCCTCTTCATGCGTGATCGTTGTACGCCCAGGCACATCCCAAGTATATGTGGTAGAGTCTCGCTACCGGAATAGCATCTTCGGCATTGGGCCCCCTCCGACCCTCTGCCCCTGACCAACGCCTCGCGTGTTGGGTAGGTATTGGACCTTAGCTTAAGGCCAGCAATAAACTGTGCTTGCTTAAATCCCGCTTTGATCGGGTCAGCCAGCCATCTATTACTTGTCCTATCATTGCCAAAGACCGCTACCCCCAGACCTTGCGTTGGTAGGCCTATCCACTTTTGGAATTCCACTCTACGCCAGTTGCTGGATCCTGGCCACTTCTGCGGTAGTAGTGGGGGGGGGGTTGGTTGCTGATTTCACCACGCCCTCCGGCACCTCTATCTGCCCCGGGGGCTTGCCCCAGGGTCGGTACCATCAATAGGTCACCCCCCGCCCTCGTCCAGAGCTTCTTGAAGTCATTCTGACTGAAGGCCACTTCCGCGACCACCTTCACAAGCCCTTCCTCTGAGCTGCTCAACTTCTGCCATCGACAAGCTTGAATGGACGGTATGAGGCAGTCGAGCTTAGGGACGCCCAACCCCCCATCACGATGCCTCGAATACAACAGTCCATCGCACGTTGCGTGGTGGAGATGCATGCGTGGTGGAGATGCATGCTTTTACCGCCTTTTTGATGACTCCGTCTGCCCTGCGCAGCACCAGAGTCCCCACTTCGCAGTGGTCCAACGTGTATATCAATCGCGGAATGGCGTATCGTGTGAGCAGTTCCAATTTCTGGGTAGGTTTCAACGGCGCTTCTGATATATTCCCGGCCCATTGACTCAGCTTTTCAACTGGGTCAAATTCACTTGTCACTCTACTAGGACCCACCTTGAGGCCGAGGTATTTCTCGGTCTCGTCGGTTCCTATGAGGTTGAGCTCCCCACTCAACCGCCATCTTGCACAGTTGTTGACCACATACGTCTTGCGGCCACTATATGTAGTCTTGACTGATTTTAGCAAGAAGGCGTGACACTTTTTCGGCTGTACCTTCAATCCAGTTATCCCGCAGAAACTATCCAGAATCTGCAGGTTTTTCTGCATGCCCTCTCAGGATGCGCTGAGCAACACCAGGTCGTCCGCAAACGCGAGGGCCGTGACCGTCTTACCACCGATCAGAAACCCATCGCCATGTGTTTCCAGAGCCTGGATGAGAGGGTCCATTGCCAGGTTGAAGAGCAGAGGTGACATGGGGTCACCTTGCTTGACTCCCACCTTAATATCGATGGCTGGAGATGCCTCTCCGTTTGCCTCGATCCTCGTCTTGCAATTTACATATGAGTTGTTAATCAGCCCAACTATGTGTTGATCCAAACCTCTCTGTCGCAGTACACCCAGGATGTGCTCGTGCGATACAGAATCGAATGCCTTCGCGAAATCGACAAATACCACACCCAGGTCCCTCTTCTCTCTTTTGCTCGTCTTGATGATAGTTTGAATTATCATCAGGTTTTCAGAGCAACCAGGCGAGGCGATGAAGCCCCTCTGGCGAGGATTGATGGGACAGGCACGCGCCAGTCTCTTCGTTATCAATCTCGAAAAGAGTCTCAAAATCGTTGAGCTTATGGTGATAGGCCGCCAGCCTGACACCGCGTCCAGTTCTGCTTGGACAGAGGTCTTGGGTAGTAGTATCGTTCTGCATTCCTTGAAGACGTTGGGTATGATCCCCGAGGCCATGATATGCCTCGATGTCAGCCATGTCCGTGTGGAGCGCGCAATCGAGATAGTTGTGGATAACTTTCCGACTGTAGAAGTAGCGAGCGCCCATTAGAATGAACGGCGCGCAGCAGGTCAGGGTGAAGGATTTGGTCACAACAAAGCACATTACTATGGAGATAAGGAAGAAAAATAAACGATACCTGTCAGAAAGAAGAATCAAATGTTGATAGTAGGTAGGGACAGTGGGAATCTCGTTCATCCATTCATGCGCGTCACTAATTAGATGACGAGGCATTTGGCTACCTTAAGAGAGTCATAGTTGCTCCCGCCGTTTCACCCGCGCTTCAATTGAATTTCTTCTCTTTGACATTCAGAGGATATGGGGGAAATTACCCTGGGCTCTATCTCCCCCGCCCATGCTGAGTAATATATACTCTCGTGATGCACTCCACTGAGACCCGGCGTCCGTGTCGCCGCGTTCACTGCTACTCCCCTCCCGATCGGGAGACTCCACGCCCCTCCGCTGGTAGGAGGGTTTCCGACTCGGCGATCGGCGGTGGTCACGCACGCTCACTGTCTTTAGCCGCACGGGAGGGGTTACGGCTCTATAGAAGAGACCTTGCCGACCCATGAGCCTCAGAACAGCTTACGCACGCTCCCCTTCCCCCCCCCGACCACCCCGTCTAGGTGGTCGGGCGACTCCTAGCCCTCATTGGGCGGAGGATCGCTAGTCGTACTACCAGAGCGCTTAGCAAACGACCCACCACTTTCCCGCACCGGGATTGGTCCCAGCCAAGCCACCAGGATTGCATGGACCTGGCGATATGCTTTATTGGTAATTGCCCCGATTACCTCCCTCGCCTCCCGTCAGCAGCCGGTACGAGGATACCTTTTGGACGATCTCAATCCTACTCAGTACCCCCTCCGACTACCTCTCTCGGGCTGCTTAACCCCACCGGCCCCAGGATAGTAGCGACCGATGGAGGAATGGTCCAGGGAAACTTTTAAATCCAGTGGTATACTGGGCTACCCGATTTCGCAACCGACAAGCTTTAGTAATCCCCTCGCTGCTATTCCGCTCGGGTGAATTTCTACTTATGCTACTCAACACCTCTACGGTCAAGCTCGGGTGCGGCCATACGGACCCTTATAACGGGAAACATTGATCTGCTGGTTCGTCGGTTAAACTGTTACATCGCCCCAACTTGCAGCGCGCTCACTATGGTCATATTCGCACCAATTCGGCGTTCCACCGCTAAACAGGGCGACGCTGAGCCCCCTCCGCCAGACGGGGCACCTCGCTCACTCCGAGCCCGCTCTAACCACCGGCTCTTCGTCGGCTAGGTCCTTCTCAAGGCGGCCACCTCGGTGTGGTGCCCCCCTCCATCCTCATTTTATGTTGTGACATCCTAAGGCATGGCGGTGAACCCTCCTGGGCGCTAGAGGGGAGAAGATGGAACCTCATCCGAGCTGACACTAGGTGCGCTAGACTTCGAGGTATCCCAAAGAAGGCCCTCCTGCGTTCACCAACTCGAAGCCCACCTCCTGGGATGCGGCCGTCGGGAATCAGCAAGCAACAAAGAGCCAACTGACAATGCCGCAACGGTGACTCGAGCCCTCTCTTCCGCGGGGCCTCGAGTCGTCCCTCGTCCTTCCGCCCATCCGGTAAGACATCAAAAGCTCTCTCTCGGGGGCGGCCGTAACTTCGAATCTGTAATAGACTCTATGTTACACCTGTCCCGGTTTCAAAGGGGTGTTGATTGAGAAGGGCAGGTTGATTCGGCAGGTGAGTTGTTACACACTCCTTAGCGGATTCCGACTTTTTTATGGCCACCGTCCTGCTGTCTATATCCTCCCATACCTTCTCTGCATCGGGATATGGATGGGCGAGTACCCATCCTTGATGCGGTAAAGTTCTCGGGAGGTCGTGGGCCCATCAGGCACACACCGTTTCTGGGGGGTCACCTCGACCCCCCCTGGCTGCAGGTCACAGCCACCGAGCCCGGTTGCTCAGATAAGGAGTCTGAGGGAGGTCAGCGAACTGACCCGACACCGGTGCTCTCGTCCGATACTACAAGAGGTTGGACGTGTTCCGCCACCCGTGCCCCCTCCCGCTTTCGACGCGGCCGCAAGCCAGTAGCCGCAAGCCCGCCCCGAGACACCCCCGCCAGCCACCCCGCCGAGGCAGGACAACCAACGTTAGCACCCCCGGACAGGCCGCCACCCCCGGCCGCACTCCCACGTCTCCACCGGGAGGACAGAGGACCCCCCCACCAACCCATTTTCGACGTGGCCGCAAGCCCTAGGCCGCAGGCCCGCCCCAAGACGCCCCCGCCAGCCATCCCGCCGAAGCAGGACACCCAGCAGAAGCGCCCGAGACCGACCGCCGCCCTAGGCCGCACTCCCACGCCTCCGACGAGAGGGCAAAGGATCCCCCACCGACCCACCTTCGACGTGGCCGCAAGCCCCGGGCCGCAACCCGCCCCAAGCGGCCCCAGCCAGAAGCCCCACCGAAGTAGAGCAACCGACCGAGGCCCCCCGAGACAGGCCACCACCCCGGGCCGCACTCCCACGCCTCCAGCGGGAGGGCGCAACTACGGAGCACACTTTATTGTTCCCTCCTCTTGTGTCAAGCGTTAGACTAGTCTGGCCGGACCCCTTCGTTTCCAGCCTTAGCCTCGTTCCTTCTCTCCCCTCTCTCTTCGCTCGTCGGCCGCTGCCGGGTTGTAGAAATCGCCCAGTACATCTAATGAGTATAGGAGAGCCCTCCTACTCACTAACTGGGCGAATGCTGTTGATCTACAACTTGTCAGCCCAAGTGCCGCCAGAACCTGATTGTTCTGCGGAGGCCACTTGCCCCTGGCTCCTACCGGGAAGCCAAAGGTACTTACTTTGCCGCTGGGTCCGATCGAACTTCGGAAGTGGGATGCCAGCGGTGTATAGTAGGCGACTTTCCGGCTCGCTGCGGCCACCAATGTGTCAGAACTTACTTCGAAGCAGACGACCACGTCGACTATTACTACAAGATTGGGCTTTCTACAGACCAGGTCAGGAACCCATTTATCACCATTCCCATCAGTGACATGGCGTTCCAGGTCTACATCCCAGCCGGTCCGTTCGGCCTCCTGTTTGAGAAGTGCACATATCTTGTTGTGCCTCCTCATGCGTGACCGTTGCACGCCCATGCACCTCCCAAGTATATGTGGTAGAGTCTCGCTACCAGAATAGCATCTTTGGCATTGGGCCCCCCCCGACCCTCTGCCCCTGACCAACGCCTCGCGTGTTGGGTAGGTATTGGACCTTAGCTGAAGCCTGGCAATAAACTGTGCTTGCTTAAATCCCGCTTTGATCGGGTCAGCCAGCCATCTATTACTTGTCCTATCATTGCCAAAGACCGCTACCCCCAGACCTTGCGTTGGTAGGCCTATCCACTTTAGGAATTCCACTCTACGCCAGTTGCTGGATCCTGGCCACTTCTGCGGTAATAGTGGGGGGGGGTTGGTTGCTGATTTCACCACGCCTTCAGGCACCTCTATATCTGCCCCGGGGGCTTGCCCCAGGGTCGGTACCATCAATAGGTCACCCCCCGCCCTCGTCCAGAGCTTCTTGAAGTCATTCTGACTGAAGGCCACTTCCGCGATCACCTTCACGAGCCCTTCTTCTGAGCTGCTCAACCTCTGCCATCGACGAGCTTGAATGGACGGTATGAGGCAGTCGAGCTTAGGGACGCCCAACCCCCCATCACGATGCCTCGAATACAACAGTCCATCGCACGTTGCGTGGTGGAGATGCATGTACTCTTTTACCGCCTTTTTGATGACTCCGTCTGCCCTGCGCAGCACCAAAGTCCCCACTTCGCAGTGGTCCAACGTGTATATCAATCGCGGAATGGCGTATCGTGTGAGCAGTTCCAATTTCTGTGTAGGTTTCAGAGGCGCCTCTGTTATATTCCCGGCCCATTGACTCAGCTTTTCAACTGGGTCAAAGGCACTTGTCACTTTATTAGGACCCACCCTGAGGCCGAGGTATTTCTCGGCCTCGTCGGTTCCTATGAGGTTGAGCTCCTCTCCACTCAACCGCCATCTCGCACAGTTGTTGACTACATACGTCTTGCGGCCACTATATGTAGTCCTTGGGCCAAACCATTTTTCACTACCAAATTCTGGGCAAATCCTAGATGTGATTTTCTTATTCCTATACATCCCTAGATTATGTTTTGATATGATAGACCTTTTGGATTGGCAGCTTATTAGTAGTTATCACCTCGTAAAGGTACGGAGTGCTTTTTTCAAAACCGGAGTTTTGCCTAGAAAAGTCCCCTGCCATATCCTGCTCCCCTTCGCATGATTCGCGCCTAGCTGTGCTGTGATTGTGATAGAGACATGAGCCCTTTCATGTTCTTTATGCGCCTGAGTCTCCTAAACACGTAGAGACCAACCCCGAGTCGATCAATGATTCCTACGATGAGCTATGGTAACTTTACCGCACCTACCCCCTACCGACGAATGCCTAATTTTTGCGGTTTTCCGGAGGTATTGTGCGGTAGGTGCGGGAAAGTTACCATAGCTCAGCGTAGGAAGCTCTGATCGACTCGGGGTTGGTCTCTACGTGTTCAGGAGACCCAGGCGCATAAAGCTAACCTGGCTCATGTCTCTATCACAAGCACAGCCCGAGCTATGCGCGACTGACGCGAAGGGGAGCAGAATATGGCCGGGGACTTTTTGATGGGTAAAACATTTTACCTAATAGATATCACCATGAAACTTCCCCAGTTGATTACTTACATTGAGACAATAATTTTTTGTATTACAAGTTTTCAGAAATGTTCTGTTTAAATATGCAAATGATGTATTATCTACTTAAAATATGAGTTAATTTGCATATCTTTAAAGAACATTTGGACCACAGATTGGATAAAGACAGTAATTAATTACTATACATCCCTAGATTATTATTTGATGTGATAGACCTTGTTGGACCTTGTTGTTAGTAGTTTAATACCTTATCCCCTCTTAAAGTATGGACTGCTGTCATTTAAAATGTGTGTTAGCCTACGTTCTGTACGGGAGTGGACCCGAATGCAGGACACTGAGGCGGAGGCAGATGAACAGTTACATTTATTTAGCCCACAAGGCAGTGAAAGCTGTAGGTGTATGGAGTCCGGTGGTAGGTGTGGTCCAAAATTGGGAGATGTTTTCTGATTTCTGCCGCCCTCAACAAAGTTCTCCATAAGTCCAGGTTTTGGGGTGACACCAGGTTTGAGTTGGAGTCATCATCAGAGCAGTGGATGATGCTGTCCATCATCAGAGCAGTGGATGATGCTGTCCATGATCAGAGCAGTGGGTGATGCTGTCCATGATCAGAGCAGTGGGTGATGCTGTCCATGATCAGAGCAGTGGATGATGCTGTCCATGACAGAGCAGTGGATGATGCTGTCCATGATCAGAGCAGTGGATGATGCTGTCCATGATCAGAGCAGTGGATGATGCTGTCCATGACAGAGCAGTGGATGATGCTGTCCATGATCAGAGCAGTGGATGATGCTGTCCATCATCAGAGCAGTGGATGATGCTGTCCATGATCAGAGCAGTGGATGATGCTGTCCATGATCAGAGCAGTGGATGATGCTGTCCATCATCAGAGCAGTGGATGATGCTGTCCATGCCGCTTTCTTGGCAGGTTGCTGCTGCATTCACCTGAAGTTGGATCCATCATTAGACTTACACTTACTGCTGATGATGTGGGTCTCTGAAATAGAGGAATACATCTAGTTTGACATTAAATTACCAACCTTATTCTAAACTAAAATATTGTCAGGGTGCAGTAATTGGGGCAGATCTCATTACAACTTAGAGGGGCTACAAACAAGGAATCTTCTGTAAATTTAATGTAAATTAAGCTACATTAATATTACTACAATATAAAACCCTGTCTCAAGCCTGGGTACACAACAGGCTACTTTGCTAGTTTAGCTAGCTAACTAAAGTGTTATTAACTATAAATAATAATAATGCATTTTATTTGTATTGCACTTTTCATTCAAAAGAATCTCAGAATGCTACAGAGTAAAAAAAACTAAAACATAATAAGTTAAAAACATAGTAAAACAACTCAAAATAAATCACAAAAATGAACACAGTTCAACAGTCAAAGGCCTGTCTTAAAAGAGTCCAGGCTCTGTACTGCCCATAGCTGGCTAGGAAGGCTGTTCCACAGGCTCTGTACTGCCCTTAGCTGGCTAGGAAGGCTGTTGCACAGGCTCTGTACTGCCCTTAGCTGGCTAGGAAGGCTGTTCCACAGGCTCTGTACTGCCCTTAGCTGGCTAGGAAGGCTGTTCCACAGGCTCTGTACTGCCCTTAGCTGGCTAGGAAGGCTGTTGCACAGGCTCTGTACTGCCCTTAGCTGGCTATAGGAAGGCTGTTCCACAGGCACGGCGGAGCCGAACAGAAGGCTCGGTCCCCCATGGTGCGGAGCCTGGTATTGGGGACCTGGAGGAGCAAACTGTTTGAAGACCTGAGGGTGCGGGTGGAGGTTTGTGGAGTGATGAGTTTTGTAGATAGGGAGGTGCGTGTCCGTTGATGCATTTGTGGGTGAGAAGAAGGACTTTGTAGTCAACCCTGAATGAGACAGGGAGCCAGTGTAGTGAGTGTAGAACAGGGTTATGTGCTTGTATTTGTGGACTCTCATCAGGATCCTGGCAGCCCTGTTCTGGATGTATGGCAGCTTCTGTATGCTTTTGCCAGGAATCCCGATGAAGAGCGGATTGCAGTAGTCAAAGGCATGGACAAGTTCTCTGCATCTGACAGGGTTAGAGTGGGACGGAGTTTGGAAATATTTCTGAGATGATAGAAGGAGGTTTTGCACAGGTGTTTTATATGGTCACTGAAGGTCAGGTGAGGGTCAAACCTAACCCCCAGATTTGAAACTGAGGAGGAGAAGAGGATGACTTGACCCTCGAAGGTGAGCTGTGATATGGGCGAAGACTGAACCGGGTGTGGGGTGCCAACAAGACGAGCTTCGGATTTGTTACTGTTTAACTGAAGGAAGTTGTTGTTCATCCATGCCTTTATCTCCTCAAGACAGGTGGTGAGACATGACATGGCTGCAGAGGGGCTTGGGGTAGTTTTAATGTAGAGCTGTGTGTCATCAGCATAACAATGGAAAGACATCCCATATCTGGTGATGACACGACCGAGGGGGAGCATGTAGGTGATGAAGAGGATGGGGCCGAGAACCGACCCCTGTGGAACACCACAGGTAACAGGGAGAAGTCTGGACTTGCATCCTCCCAGTGAGACGTATTCAGTCCTGCCAGAGAGATAGGACTGAAACCACTTCAGTGCAGAGTCTGAGAGTCCAATGGTGGTGTGGAGGCGCTCTAGGAGGATAGTGTGATCCACCATGTCAAATGCTGCTGTCAGGTCCAGGAGGATGTCATTAGCAGTTCATTCGTCACCCTTAGCATAGCCGTTTCTGTACTGTGGGCTGAGCGAAAGCCTGACTGAAATCTTTCAAACAGGTTGTTGTGTTTGAGGTGATCCTGGAGTTGGGAAGCAACTTCCTTCACTAGCACCTTGGACAGGAAGGCAAGGTTGGTGTATGACTTGAGCAGAGCAGTGGGAATGGGGTCCAGGGCGCAAGTGCATGATTTCATTCCTCTAAGGATTTCCATAATGTGGCTCTGTTGAACCTCTGTGAAACATGGGAGAGATGGCAAACTCCCAGGCGAGGGGTTGGTAGCAGAGGGAGACAGAGAGGAAGAGCTGGGCATCAGAGAGCGAATGTTGTTGACCTTGGATCTGAAAAAGTCAATGAAGCTGTTACATCGCTGCTCTGTAGCCTCAGTAGTGGGAGATGGTTGTGGCTTCAGGAGATGATTTATGGTAGAAAAAACTAGCTAGCTAGTTATAATAATAATAATAATAATAATAATAATAATAATAATAATAACTTGCATTTATATAGCACCTTTCAGGGAACCCAAGGTCGCTTCGTTATCTAACCAGTAACCAGCTATACATTACCACTAACTCTAAACTAGCTTGCTAACTTACCTCTAAATATGGATCTGGCTGGGGCTAAGTTAATTTATTTGAGGAGGTAAACACACACTTTATTTGTTTTAAGCACTTTGTTTTAGATTTTTATTCTGGAAAACTATGTAAATTAACGCATATTTTAAGTAGATAATGTATCATTTGTATATTTAAACATACAAATTCAGAAAACAATAAATGTACCCATCCATGGGTTTGACCTTTCATCTGACTCCGCCTCAGTGTCCTGCATTCGGGTCCACAAGTCCCCTGCCATATTTTGCTCCCCTTCACGTCAGTCGCGCATAGCTCGGGCTGTGCTTGTGATAGAGACATGAGCCAGGTTAGCTTTATGCGCCTGGGTCTCCTGAACACGTAGAGACCAACCCCGAGTCGATCAAAGCTTCCTACGCTGAGCTATGGTAACTTTACCGCACCTACCGCACAATACCTCCGGAAAACCGCAAAAATTAGGCATTCATCGGTAGGGGGTAGGTGCGGTAAAGTTACCATAGCTCATCGTAGGAATCTCTGATCGACTCGGGGTTGGTCTCTACGTGTTTAGGAGACTCAGGCGCATAAAGAACATGAAAAGGCTCATGTCTCTATCACAACCACACCACAGCTAGGCGCGAATCATACGAAGGGGAGCAATATATGGCAGGGGACTTTTCTAGGCAAAACTCCGTTTTTGAAAAAAGCACTCCGTACCTTTACGAGGTGATAACTACTAATAAGCTGCCAATCCAAAAGGTCTATCATATCAAAACATAATCTAGGGATGTATAGGAAGAAGAAAATCCCATCTAGGATTTGCCCAGAATTTGGTAGTGAAATGTTCAATTTGGGGGTTTGGCCCAAGGACTAATGTAGTCTTGACTGCTTTTAGCAAGAAGGCGTGACACTTTTTCGGCTGTACCTTCAATCCAGTTATCCCGCAGAAACTATCCAGAATCTGCAGGTTTTTCTGCATGCCCTCCCAGGATGCGCTGAGCAACACCAGGTCGTCCGCAAACGCGAGGGCCGTGACCGTCTTACCACCGATCAGAAACCCATCGCCATGAGTTTCCAGAGCCTGGATGAGAGGGTCCATTGCCAGGTTGAAGAGCAGAGGTGACATGGGGTCACCTTGCTTGACTCCCACCTTAATATCGATGGCTGGAGATGCCTCTCCGTTTGCCTCGATCCTCGTCTTGCAATTTACATATGAGTTGTTAATCAGCCCAACTATGTGTTGATCCAAACCTCTCTGTCGCAGTACACCCAGGATGTGCTCGTGCGATACAGAATCGAACGCCTTCGCGAAATCGACAAATACCACACCCAGGTCTCTCTTCTCTCTTTTGCTCGTCTTGATGATAGTTTGAATTATCATCAGGTTTTCGGAGCAACCAGGCGAGGCGATGAAGCCCCTCTGGCGAGGATTGATGGGACAGGCACGCGCCAGTCCGTTATCAATCTCGAAAAGAGTCTCAATCGTTGAGCTTATGGTGATAGGCCGCCAGCCTGACACCGCGTCCAGTTCTGCTTGAACGGAGGTCTTGGGTAGTAGTATCGTTCTGCATTCCTTGAAGACGTTGGGTATGATCCCCGAGGCCAACCATGTGTTAAATAGCCAAGCGAGTTGCTCTCCCGTCGGATCCCAGCTCAGTACTGCGCTCTTACTGACCATGTCTGGGCCGGGGGCTGAGCGGTTCTTCATTGTCTTACAGGACCCAAGTACCTCTGCAGCCGAAATTGGTTCCGCGAATTCGTCGTTGTCAGCGCCTCCCACAGAGCAGAACTGGCCCAGTCCTTCGTAGTCGTCCACTGCCCCCCATCTGGCTCCAAATGCTTCCGCAAGCACCGCCAGTGGGATGACACATGTATGACCCCTCCGGCCGTCAAGGACTAGGGCTGCCAGGCTTGATCGGTCCGTAGCAAACAGATGTTGGTATTCGCCGTGCTTTACCTGACCCATCCTGACCCTACCCATCAGCCCGGTCTCGATTTGCTCCGCACTGGTTCGGCCGCCACTCAAACGAATCCGCCCCCCTACTTCCAGCTGTTTTAGCACTTTACGCGCTGTCGATTCGATCCAGGAAGCGCCCTGATCTGCGCGCTGAAGACAACGGATGAAGGCTGAACGCCTGCCGGAATCGGTTCCACTTGTCCCCAGTCTTAAGGCTCTAAGAAGCCTCGCCCGTACTCCCGACTGGGGTGGTGGCGTTTCCGCCGGTTCCGTCAGTGCCAGGAAGGTGTCTCCATGGCTTGCGCCGCCCCCACTCTCTGGGTCCGCCCTACCCAATATTCGACGTTTAGTCATCGCCTGCTCTCCAGACTCGCCAATCGGAGCCTCTGCACACCTTTTCCTGTTTGGCCTTACTTCGTGCAGGGCTTTCAGTCTAAGCAGGGTATTCACCTCCTCAGAACTCCATCGCAGAGAACCTTTACCCCTTCCCTCACGTCTCGCAGCCCTCCCGACGACTTCCTCATCCCATTGACATCGATGTTTATGTCTCTTGTGTTGGGAGAGGCCCACTCTTTTGCCAAATGTGTCTTCACAGAGATCGCATTGGAACTCCAACTTCGCCACGACCTGCCTCCCCGTGCACTTGGGCACGTGACAACTGATCGAGTGGTAGTTGGAGCTGGTCCTCCCACATTCGCAAGCGAACATGAGACGTACCCCGTTGTGGCACGCCACGTGGTGACTCCGTAGTCGACCGACGGTGTACGGACCATTATTGCAGAGTGGACAACGAATTCTTTTGTCGGGAAGTACGATAGTGTAGGACTGGGCTGAGTTACCCACCACAGGGCCCGAATCGGATCCAACTCTGCTTTCCTGAGAGTAGTCAAGAGCAGGTTGTGGTGCTGGGCACACCACGTGAGACGCTGCGGCCTTATTTGCCTTTTCCCATAAGAGGTTAGGGACGGCGGAGCTCGCAGATTGGGTATTAGGTGAGCCCCAGCTAAGAACAGTTTGGACCAAGGTCCTCACTCCCAGGACACCAGGGAGGGGTGACTCATCGTGCTGGGGGGGTAAACCAGTCCTGGTCCCACGCGCCAGCATAATGTTAGACGGGGGTCGAGCCATCCCGCCTATGTCACCAGAGCTCGTTCTCCCCGCCATGGGAGAACTCTCATTTTCGTTCGCATTGAGGACCTTCGCTGTGGGTCCGACAAGCCCGCCCTCTAGACCTGTGGAGTTAGTGCTTTTTACTACCCGCTCAAGCCCGCTAACAAGCCAGGGGGAGGCCGCTTTTGTTAGCCCAGTGCGCCGTAACTGGGTTGGATGAATATTGCTAGTATCCATCCTTAGGTGAATAGTGTTAGTATCCACCCACCCCCAGACTCAACAGAGGCTCTATCATACAATCCAGTCACTCCCCACAAGATAACCACGTCGGTGTGCTAGGGGGATTCTGACTTAGAGGCGTTCAGTCATAATCCCACGTTTTTGCCACCGGCGATGGCTCTGATTTTGGAGCAATCTACTTGATATGTAGCTGACAGGCCGTGGCCTGCCTTCATCCAGGGGTTTGGAATACACACTCCCTGTGTGTGGTGCAGTAGCTATAACTCCGTAAGCCTAGCCACCTGCATCCAACACGATATCCCCCCTAGTATGCAACCTCCACGATAGACGCATCTGTCCAGATGACCCCTTCAGTGTTACCACCAAAGGTGGCTCTATGACAGATGTAAGCCACTTCGCACGGAGGCTGCTCTCTCCTACGACCCATTCGTAGCAGGGGTTAAGGATAACTTACATGCTTTGGGTCAAGCATGAAAGACACTCTCACCGTCTCGCTCTGGTGAGAGTCCATACTGGCGGGATCAACCAGGTAGCCCCCCCTTAGAGAACCATATCCCAGTCTGACCACCGCGGTCTCCAGGGCATGGAGGTCCGCTGAAGCCCTAGCTCGAGGCACAACAGTCGGACGCTACCATGAGTTCGAGGGGCTAGAATTCGAAATACGCTGTACGGGAAGAGGGTCCAAGGAGACACCGAACGGTCACCATTGATTTCAATTTCCTTGCACTCAACGGCACCGATGATCCACTACAATCCCCGATAGAAGGTTTTGGGAAGATGTGTTTCTGGATGACAACGCGTGTTTAGGTTCGGTCACTGAGCTCAAGCCACTATGGATCCTGGGCGTAATCCTGGGCTAATACCGCCGAGACCTCACGCTGACAACCAGTGGAGGACCACTAGGACAGACGGGGCGTCTTGGATTCGCTCTTAGGAGGACCAGGGAGAGAAATGCACCGAGCTTTCGGTACAAAGGCTCTCTCCCTGTAGAGGCAAATTCATATAGCGGGAGGAACCGTTCACCAGGACACAGTTTTTAAGGCTGGTCGGCGAGGGCCCTCCCTGGATGAATCATGGATGCATATCGGTCAGGTTACCTGCATATGTGTGTGTGTGTGTGTGTGTGTGTGTGTGTATGTGTATGTGTATGTGTGTGTTTGCAATTTTGAAGTTTGTGCCATGATTTGTAAGTAACTAATAATTTACAAAAAACTAAATGTCTGTGGATGAACATTTTCCTGCTAACACAAATAAATGAACAGTTATTATCTTCCTTCTCTTGTGTTCAAAGGCCCTCTTACCTGTGGGTTTCATGTAATATGCCTCGATGTCAGCCATGTCCGTGTGGAGCGCGCAATCGAGATAGTTGTGGATAACTTTCCGACTGTAGAAGTAGCGAGCGCCCATTAGAATGAACGGCGCGCAGCAGGTCAGGGTGAAGGATTTGGTCACAACAAAGCACATTACTATGGAGATAAGGAAGAAAAATAAACGATACCCGTCAGAAAGAAGAATCAAATGTTGATAGTAGGTAGGGACAGTGGGAATCTCGTTCATCCATTCATGCGCGTCACTAATTAGATGACGAGGCATTTGGCTATCTTAAGAGAGTCATAGTTACTCCCGCCGTTTACCCGCGCTTCATTGAATTTCTGCACTTTGACATTCAGAGCACTGGGCAGAAATCACATTGCCTTGACGAGAGTGTGAACCCCACTCATCGCTTTCGGATTAGTGGGAGTATTCGTGGGCCCCACTCATCGCTTTCGGATTAGTGGGAGTCTTTCCCGCTATCACTTTATCCCTGCTGGTATTTATGGGGCCCGCCGTCATCAATCTCTCCATAATCCGTCTCTTGGTGGGGTTTTGTGGGGTTCTGTTGTTGCTCTACGGTATCAGTTAATTAATCTGTCAATCCTATCCGTCTTGTACTCCCTCGCCAACCACCGGGCTGGCTGACGGTTCCTAACTGACCATTATGGGTCTGTTTCGGCTCACCGGACCGAACCCAGTGGCCGGGAGACTCCCTAACCACTACCGGGCAGGAGGCTTTCCTAATTGGGCGCTCAGAGCAGGGTGTTCTCTGTCTTCTCGCTCCCCCGCCGGCCGTATGCCAGAGGTTAGGTTCCTAATGGCCCACTACGGGGCTACTTCGGCTCACCGGCTCGAAGCATGTAACCGGGGGACCCCTTGCCACTGACGGGTTTGGGGGAATGCCAATTAGTCTTTCAGAGTACCAGGCCCTCCTTCTTTTAACTGAACCGAGTGGGATTCCTCAACCCACTTTATGTGATTCCACCCAGGCCCCACCCCGTCCACACCTAGCCCTACGGATTCCTCCATTGAGCGTGTTGTTCAAATGTTGGCTCTCCTGACTAGTTTTAGCCTTCAGGGTGCTTCTTTGACACAGTATCAGGTCAGAAGGAATGTCTCCGCTCCTTGCTATACAATGCATGGTGTTGCCGGGCCATCTGCAGCATCCTGCCGCCCCCGCTCCCAGGCTACGCAGGCAAGACACCATCGCAATCACTTATGTACTCGTGGTCGCCACACGCCTCTTACACGGGCTGATGACAGCTCACATGGCTCAAATAAACGATCCAAGGTATGGGAGACTTACTGCAGGGACCATTTAAATGGGAAGAGCTTGACCTCGGTTTTGAATTGTGTACTTCTCTTTGAATACAGGATAACATTTTCAACTGTCAACACACTCTTGTTTAAATGTCTAAACTACCTTCATCCTGTCTTATCGCAGGGATCATCTGAGCCATTTTTGTAACGCTTGACAGCGGTTTCATAGTGACATCAACAAACTGTATAGTTACATTTGTACAGGATCCAAAATAACCTCAAATGGCTGTGTTCCATCTACAGAATCAGAACTCATTCCACCTTGGTCTTCCTCTTGGAGCTCCTGCAGCACAGCAGGCTGCAGATCGAGACCGAGGCCCAGAGAAGGCCCCCGCCGAGGGCAAGGAGCAGCGCTGACACGCCCAGGCTGTGGTACATCATCAGTGTTCCTGTTCTGGACACCTTCTGGCCCACCTTCAGGCACTTGAGGGTTGTCCAGCATTGCATTTGTACTTGGGGTTGTGGTTTGCGCTTGTATGTGTGAAGGTCCTTTTCCGAACTACGTAATAATAATAAACAAGGTTTAGTTTCCTTTAAAAATGAGATTTTTTTTTCTAAAAAAGACAAGTTTGCTGTATATTGCATAACACAATAAAACCCTTACATGTACAGTATCAATGCCCAATAATGACTATGTATGGCAAACCTTATCAAATGCCAGTGGCCGCAAGCCCACCCCAATATACCCCCGCTAGCCATCCCGCCGAAGCAGAACAATCAACAGAGGCACTTCGAGACAGACCGCCACCATAAGGCCGCACTCCCACGCCTCCGACGGGAGGGCAAAGGACACCAACTCTTCCATCACTCAAATCCCTCACCAACCCGCTTTCGACGTGGCCGCAAGCCAGTGGCCGCAAGCCCACCCCAATGTACCCCTGCTAGCCACCCCGCCGGAGCAGAATAACCTTCAGAAGCACCTCGAGACAGACCGCCACCATAAGGCCGCACTCCCACGCCTCCAACGGGAGGGCAAAGGACACCAACTCTTCCAACACTCAAATCCCTCACCAACCCGCTTTCGACGTGGCCGCAAGCCAGTGGCCGCAAGCCCACCCCAATGTACTACTGCTAGCCACCCCGCCGGAGCAGAATAACCTTCAGAAGCACCTCGAGACAGACCGCCACCATAAGGCCGCACTCCCACGCCTCCGACGGGAGGGCAAAGGACACCAACTCTACAATCACTCAAATCCCTCACCAACCCGCTTTCGACGTGGCCGCAAGCCCACCCCAATGTACCCCTGCTAGCCACCCCGCCGGAGCAGAGTAACCTTCAGAAGCACCTCGAGACAGACCGCCACCATAAGGCCGCACTCCCACGCCTCCGACTGGAGGGCAGAGGAAACCAAGCTCTTCCACCAGTTTTTATTGGGCGTGTTCCTCTCCTTCTCCTCTTACCGGGTTGTAAAAGTCACCCAGCACGTCCAGTGAGTACAGGAGCACTCTCCTACTCACCAGTTGTGCAAAGGCGGCCCTTCTGCTGCCTCTCACACCCAGTATTCTTAGTACCTCATTATTCTGGGTTGGCCATTTGCCTCTGGCTCCTACCGGGAAGCCAAAGACGTTTACTTTTCCTCGCGGCCCCATTGTTCTTTTTAGGTGGGGTATCAGTGGTGAGTAGTGTACCACTTTCTTGCCTCCCGCTACCTGCAAGTTTTCTACAGACGTTTCGAAACAGATAGTAACATTAATCACCACGATGTGATCCGTCTTTCGGCAGACCAAATCTGGATCCCGTATAGTACCGTCGTCATCCGTGATATGACGTTCTGCGTCTACAGTCCAGCCGTATCTTTCCGCCTCGTTTTGCAGGAGTTTGTACACTTTGTTGTGCCTTCTCATGCGGGACTTCTTTACACTCGGACAAGTTCCGAGAATGTGCGGTAGGGTCTCCGGGCCGGCGTGGCATCTGTGGCATAGGGTCACCTGAGACCTTCTGCCCCTGCCGAGCGCCTCTCTGGTTGGATACATGTTGGTTCTGAGCTGTAGCCCCGCGATGAATTGGGCCTGATTTAGGTGCGCTCCATCTGGGCCCGCTAACCAGCTATTGCTGATCTTGTCCCTTCCGAATACCTCAATGCCCAGGCCTTGAGTAGGTTTTGTTACCCACCGTTGGTATTCGCCTCTGCGCCAATCACAGGGGGTTGGCCATCTCTCTTGCGGTGCACTGGGGTGGTCCGTTCCCCCAGACACTGTACCTACATGTCCTCCTGTGACTACCTCACGAGGCCGTCTCAGGGTTGGTACCTTCAGCGGGTCGCCTCCCGCTTTTTTCGATAATTTGATCAAATCGATTTGGCTGAAGGCCTCCAGAGCGGTCTCTCTGATCAATTTGTCTTCCGCCCTGCTGAGCTTGTCCCAACGTTTCACTTGCATAGCAGGTACGATTCTGCTAAGCTTTGGTATCCTCAGTCCGCCGTCGCAATTCTTCGAGTATAAGATCCCATTACACACTGAATGGTGTAAGTGGAGGTAGTTCTTTGCCCATTTTCTGATCATTCCATCAATTTCCTTTAGAATTCCCGATCCCACGTTGCAGTGGTCCAGTGCGTATAGCAACCTGGGTATAGCGTACCGAGTAAGTAATGTCAATTTTTGACTCGGTTTGAGCAATGCTATATTGATTTTACCAGCCCATTCTTCTATTTTCTCTACTGGGTCAAAGGGGCTCGATATGAGGCAAGGACCCACCTTGAGACCGAGGTATTTCTCAGTCTCGTCAGGTCCTATTAAGTTTAGTTCCTCGCCTCCTACCTTCCATTTTTTGCAGTCGTTTACTGAGAATGATTTTGTTTTTCTAACTATGATCGACTTGATCAGGAACCCATGACTTTTCCTTGGATTTACCTTCAGCCCTGTTAGTTCACAGTATCCGTCTAGGATCTGTAAGTTGGACTCCATGCCCTCCCATGAGTCGCTTAGTAGCACTAGGTCGTCTGCGAAAGCCAATGCTGTGGCTTTGTTGTCGCCCCCAATTCGGAAGCCGGATCCCCGGTCTTCCAAAGTTTGTAGCAATGGGTCAATTGCTATATTGAACAGAAGTGGAGACATGGGGTCCCCTTGTTTGACACCAATTTCCATTTTTATAGCCGGAGATGTGTTACCGTTGACCTCCAATACCGTCTTACAATCTTTGTAAGAGTTTTCGATCAACTTAAGCACGTGTTCGTCTAGGCCCCTCTGCTGCAGGGCGTCCAGCAGGTGTTCATGCAATACGGAGTCAAAGGCTTTTGCGAAGTCGATGAACACTATCGCCAATGTCCTTCGATCGCTTCTGCTCTTCCTGATGGCGGTCTGAAGCAGCATCAGGTTTTCAGAGCATCCCTGCGCAGCGCTGAAACCCCTTTGTCGGGGGTTAATGGGACATGCTCGCGCTAACCTTTTTGTCAGTATTCGGGAAAATAATCTTAGCACCATGGATCCAATGGTGATGGGTCGCCACCCACCCACCGATTCCAGTTCCTCTGGGATCGAGGACTTCGGTAGAAGTATAGTTCTACACTCCTTGAAGGCCTCTGGAATGAGCCCAGCCGCCAGCCAACAATTAAACATTTGAGCCAAGCGCGCCCCGCTTGGGTCCCAGCTTATCACCGCCCTCTTGGTGATTTTATCTGGGCCCGCGGCTGAGCTGGTCTTCACGGCCTTGCATGCTGCGGACACTTCAGCGGCCGTGATGAGTTTTTCGAACTCCGAGTTATCAGCGCCTCCCAGTGAGCGGTATTGGCCTAGTCCCTTGTATACCTTATCCCCATCCCACCTGTCTCTGAAGACTTTGGTGAGCTCTCTCATGGGGATTTCGCATTTACTATTTTTACCGCTGTCAAGGATCAGGGACGCCAAGCTTTTCTCATCTTTTTCGAATAGTGCCTGATGCCATCCGTATTCGTCTGGGTCTTTCAGGTCTTTAATCGCAGGTTCAACCTCGGTGGGGTTTTGATGTTTTCTGGGGTCAATGAGGTCAATTTCCCTCATTTGCGTCCTATCTTTAAGGGCCTTAACCCGGATCATTTTCGTACCACGATCAGTCGGCTGTAGCCTGTGTCGTACCAATTCTCTCTCTATGGATCCCGCTTCACCACCCCCCTTTTCCAACTCTTTTAGTAGTCTTCTCCGAACTCCGTTCTGTGGGGGTGGTTTTTCTGCGGGTGCCATCAGGTCCAGCCAATTCCTTTTTGGGTTGGTGATTCTCACCCTCCTCTTTGCCCTTGCGTCTAGGTCTCGGCATTTCCATTTAACTTGTCTTATTGACTTACCGAGCTCTGCCGCTATGTATTTAGCACTGTTGCGTAGTGCTCTTAATCTGCGGAGTTCTTCGAGCTCATTGGCGTTCCAACTTCGGCCTTCAGTTTCGCCACTCTCTGGATCTAGGGCCTGGGCCTTCTCCCTATTCCATTCTGCTACGTGTCTACGTCTCCTGTGCTGTGAGACTCCGACTCGCGTTGCAAATGTGTTACCGCATGTTTCACATGAGAACGCTTTACTTGCCCTCTCGATCTTATGCACCTTAGCCCCCTTACATTTGGGGACATGGCATGCGATCGTGTGGTATTTGTCGCCGGATTTCCTGCATCCTCGACACACAAACTTCAATATCACTTCATTATGCGAGGCCTTGTAGTGTTTCACCATCCTGCCTATGGTGTAGGGCCCTGCTTTGCACATCTCACACCAGTATTGGCTTCCCGGCAGCCAAAGAGTGAAGGGTCCCGCAGGGGCTCTTACTCTCCCGATACCGACCTTGGCAACCTCTTCGTTTGTCGGTTGGACGTCAGCGGTTTTTCTGATCTGGGTGTCTTGGGGGCTATTCCTCTGAGCCCCCCATTTCTGTGTGTGGACCCCCATATCCCCCTCCAATCACGGTGGAGGAGTAGTCTATGTGTGGGGGTCCTCACGCTCTTCTCCCCTCCCTGGGGTGGGGCAGAAGGCTTAGACTTGTTCTTGGCTTGAGGAGGGGAGGAGGAGGCTGGTGGGGCTTTAGGGAGGGGAGGAGGGGGGGAGGAGGCTGGATAGGGGTGTGGTTGAGGTTGTTCTCTTTCAAGGGGGTTCTCACTATTCTCTCCCTCGTGGCTTTCATTCTCCTGACAGGAAGCTGGGTGTCAGGGATGCTCTCTGGATGTAAACAGACAAACAAAAACAGTGATTTAAAAATGTAAAACAAAATTGGCCATCAACCAAACAATTAATATAGGCTACAGTAGTATGTTTTTTTAAAAGTGCATAATAATAACATTGACACAATATTTTCATAATGACATAATGCCATGGGCAGTTCTGGGGCGAGGGGGAAATCTGGGGCCAGGGGCAGGTCTGGTGCCAGGGGCAGGTCTGGGGCCCTTTGGCTTGGCCTGAGAATAGGGGTGGGGCCCTTGGTCAGATGCAGAACCAGGGCGAGCTGAGGCAGGGCCAGGGCCAGAAGCTGGTGATTCATTATACTGGGCATCCATGAAGGAATGAAACTGGTCCTGGGTGTTACCGCTTGAAATCCCATTCAGTACGTCCTCCCACGTCGCCTGACAACACAAAACACAAATGCAAATTCATGGCGTCTGATACTGTTCTGTTACACAATCACATCATGTATTAACAGTGACTGCATCTTCAATTAGGGACTTAATACAAAACAATACAACATCGTAGTCAACAGAGTGACAGGTAGAGAAGAGAGGAGGAGTCTAGAAATGTTTACCTGACATTCCGGGGAACAATCTTCATCAGCAGAGTCTGCATCCGAAGCAGAGTCTGCATCAGAAGCAGGGCCAGGGCTGCGACCATCGGCAAAGCCATCGCCAAAGTCAGAGTCAAAGTCAGAGTCAAAGTCAGAGTCAAAGTCAGAGTCAAAGTCAGAGGCAAAGTCAGAGGCAAAGTGTGGTTCCAGGGGGGTCGAGTGTGACGTCCTCTCACTCCATGTGTTGTGACACGCTTCCCCCAAGGAGTTCATCTTCAACCCAGTGTATTGCAGGTAGACGTCCCTCAGCTGCAAAGACCACAGTATCTACCAATCAGATACCTCCGTCCGCTACACAACAATGAAACACTAGCCAATCAGAGCTCAGAACAATGGGGGGGCATTTACCTGGACGTCCTCCAAATACCGATATTGGGAGGTCTCCTCCGAGCAGTACGATATCTACTGCTGGACTCTCCCGCCCATGATCTACAAAGGGAGGAAAGAGAGAGGAACTCCTCTAATATCTTTATATCTGGGGGGTCGTGGTGGTCTAGTGGATAGTGAGTTCGACTGGTGATCGGAAGGTTGTGAGTTCAAATCCCGCCTGAAATCACACCACTGCTAATGTGCCCTTGAGTAAGGCACTTAGCCCTCAGTTTCTCCAGGGGGAATGTCCCCTAATTAATTAATTAAATTAAAACACAGGTAGTTATGTATCTATAGTAAATCAATGCTCACCAGACTAGAAACCAAACCATTGCTTAAAAGACAATAAGAGGTTGGTATAAAGTATAAAACAGGAATGCGCTCCTACCTGAATCCCAGTACACATTTTGGTCTCCGTCTTGAAGAGGGGCTCAAGCTGAAGGTGAAGACCATAAGAACATGCACTATGACACTGCCGTACATTAACATTTACATAGAGACATGAGACCATAGAATTAGAATTCTTATGTCATGTGACACTGGTCAATTCTAATTCAATACATGAGACACTCACATAATTCACTACGTCTACTCTTGTCTGGCTCAACCACATCCAGGTCACGACCCCTGTGACCTCACAGATGCAGATCCATTTGACTTCTGAGCTCTAAAGTGAAATCAGTCAAATAATTTCAATACATCTGAGCGGGTATGTTTAGATTAAATTCAATAGTTCAAGTATTAGGTAAAATAGAATAATTATAATTTCATACAAGAAGCCAGCAAGTGCTTTCATACACTGGCTCTCAGTGCAGGCAAGGAATTAGAACATCTTATTATATTCCTTGAGTGCAGGAAACCTTTTGAAGATTAAGCCTTAATATCACATTCTATAGTGGAACATTTGAAATGTTTTACATTAGAACACTCAGCTTACCTTCCGTGGGCCTCTGACACGCCACTCAGTAACAAACTGCCAGATGTGATTTGACTTCTGGACCTCAGAGCTGAAGTCCTTCTGTATAAGACAGAGGCGATGTCAAAATTGTCTCAAACTACAGTGAATACACCAACTGGGACAATGTATGTGAAAGTCTTGGTGTTCTTACCTGGAAAATGGCCAGTGTATTATTTGATTTGTAATACAGGGGGCTGTCCTGCCAGGACAACAACTGCCCTGTCTCCTCAGTGACCGCCTTCAGAGACAAACAAACAAACAAACAACAAAGGTTGTGAGGTTTTTGTTGATATTCTATGTTGATCTATATTCTAGAATCTTCCGGATTTATTGGAATGTCAGTCTCACCGGCAACGCTGGTTAATAATGACTTAAGTGAGTCTAGAAATCTTTACCTCATTCAAGAATCCCTGGAGTTCCGTACCAGGAGCAGGGCTAGGTCCAGGAGAGGGGCCAGGGGCGGAGCTAGGTCCAGGGGCGGGGCTAGGTCCAGGGGCGGGTCTGGGGCCAGGGGCAGGGGCAGGTCTGGGGCCACGGGGAGGTCTGGGGCGAGGGGGAAATCTGGGGCCAGGGGCAGGTACGCAGCCAGGGGTGGGTCTGGGGCCCTTTGGCTTGGCCTGAGAATAGGGGTGGGGCCCTTGGTCAGATGCAGAACCAGGGCGAGCTGAGGCAGGGCCAGGGCCAGAAGCTGGTGATTCATTATACTGGGCATCCATGAAGGGGGAGCATGCCTATGTTCCCCGGGTCCTATGTTCCCCGGGTCCTATGTTCCCCGGTTCCGCACTTCCGAAAAAGGGTTCTATGTTCCCCGCTTCCGAAAAAGGGTTCTATGTTCCCCGCTTCCGAAAAAGGGTCCTATGTTCCCCGCCTGCCGTTGTGTCAAGCGACCTCATGTGTCGTTATGTGGTACTGCATGAGAGTTTGACTTTTTTTTTTTTTTTTTTTTTTTGGGGGGGGGAGTCTTAAGATGACTTGGAAATAATGAAGAACACAATGAATGTCATAGTATTGTCTCAGCATTTTATATAACTCCCTAGATAGATCATTTTCGAGATGGAATTGAAAATCTTATATTCCTAAAAGAACACCAGTGATATATATATATACACATTATTAAATATTTTTTCTATATTTTTGTCAAACGAAATCAAATAAATACAGTAGAGATATCAATCCAAAATATAGGCTTTTATTGCAACCAACAACAACAACAAAAAAACTATGTTTGTGCAAACATGGTGTTTGTTTCCAAGACCAAGCATCAAAATGCCAACCTATGGGACAATACTGTACATCCCATTGGCAGGACGTCACGTAACAGCGCAGTGTGTCTCTAGGTTACAGTGTCACATATCCCATAATATAATCCCTAAGTAACTAGCCAGTTTCCGTAGCACAGAGTGTGACACATCCTCTTTCACACATCAAATCCTCGGGGGATCCTGGCATACAGAGATGTAGTCTCTTTCACTCTAGTGTTTTAGTAGTCAGGCACAGCAACAAACATAATAACAATAGCAATATTTAGGCCAATAACAATAACAATAACATAATAATAACAATAACAATAATAATAATAACAATAACACAATTAGGCCAATAACAATAATAATAACAACAACATAGGCCAAAGTGCTATCAAAATAAATGTGGAAATCTAGCCCATACGGACGCTACGGCTGACAGCCCTCCAGTACGAAGCCAGATCTCTGAGGCCCTGCATGTACTATGTTTGTGCAAACATGGTGTTTGTTTCCAAGACCAAGCATCAAAATGCCAACCTGAGACAATACTGTACATCCCATTGGCAGGACGTCACGTAACAGCGCAGTGTGTCTCTAGGTTACAGTGTCACATATCCCATAATATAATCCCTAAGTAACTAGCCAGTTTCCGTAGCACAGAGTGTGACACATCCTCTTTCACACATCAAATCCTCGGGGGATCCTGGCATACAGAGATGTAGTCTCTTTCACTCTAGTGTTTTAGTAGTCAGGCACAGCAACAAACAGCAACAAACATAATAACAATAGCAATATTTAGGCCAATAACAATAATAATAACAATAACAATAATAATAATAATAACAATAACACAATTAGGCCAATAACAATAATAATAACAATAACATAGGCCAAAGTGCTATCAAAATAAATGTGGAAATCTAGCCCATACGGACGCTACGGCTGACAGCCCTCCAGTACGAAGCCAGATCTCTGAGGCCCTGCATGTACTGTCCTTTCAGCCTCAGTAGACGGGCCTCCAACTCCCTCCACTTCCGTCTCCTTGTTGGGGGAGCGTGGCCTCTGTCTGCCATCCCCAGCTTACCCTCTGCAAGCGTTTGCTGATCCTTCAGGTGCCGAAGGAATTTCCAAAGTGAAGGATGGCGCACTTGGACAGCATCGTTCAGAGTACGATGATAAGCTAGAACAAAAATACAGAATTATAACTTATTAGCCTATTAATGTGCAAACTGGTTCTACATCTGCAGGCTGATCTACTAACGGTGTGCAGTGAGGATTGTTGATCTTTCCAATGTAGAAGATAGCGGGCCTTATTTGAAGTATAGCCGAAAACAAGTATATCTCAACTTCCCCTGTGTGTGAACTTCAATTAGTATTCGTTATTTGGGATCTTAGTAAATCAGGCCCTAAATGTTATTAGTTTGGCATGAACATTTTGACATTGAACATTTTCCCCTCTGTGTCTCCTCCTTTCACAATTTTAAATCCTTTCTTAATCCTTTCTCAATCACGGTGCCCGCCCATGATTGGACTGATGTTACGTCCATCATCATTAGCGCGCTTTAATCCTTTCTCAATCACGGTGCCCGCCCATGATTGGACTGATGTTATGTCCATCATCATTAGCGCGCCTGTACGTGGCAACTCGTCCACCTGTTTAAAGAGCCCTCCTGTCCTCTGCTGTGTTTGATGTTTCGTTAATTTTTGTTTCGGCTCATAGTTAAACCTCGATATACGCACAGGCCCAGAGGTGATAGGATAAGAATGAATTAACCCATAATTAGCAGACAATATTATATTAACAATATAAAATAATTAACTTAATACTTCAGATTTAGTTATTAGATGAAATTATATATTTTTTGTTCAGATCTGTCATTGTTACACTTACATTCAACATGATTATTGGTCCTTTGCTCCATGTTTCTTTCGAACACATTCCACATCGCTGGTGGGAAGGCCGCTCCAGGATGGACATATGTGTTACGAACATACGCAAGGAAGTCTTGTAACTCAGGGTGGTTCATCAGGGCACGCCTGGTGTTTCTGTGGTTGAGGAGAAGATCAAAATTGATCTGGACCAGAGGCAGGTGTCCTAAGGCCATCACCTTGAGATGAGATGAGATGAGATGAGAGATGAGATAACGTTTATTGCCATTTATGCATACACATTAAGCATACACATATAGGAATTTGATTTGGCGTTACAGTAAGAGCATTTCTAAATGCAATGCAAACAAAACAACACAGGACAGACAGCAGTGCAGACAGAACACAACAAACCTTGCGGATGACTGCTGCCAGTGGATGGTCATGACGGAATGGACCAGCCAATCCAAGTGCCTGTACCCTCTTCCACAAGGCTTGGTTGAAATGGAAGTAGCATCCTCCGATTCTGGCTTGTGGCAACTCCGTTTCAAGAGCAGTTTTCAGCGCTTGCTCAAAGTCACAGATGACTTTACGCGGACGCCAAAGGTGGTGGGTGATTCTCCTGAGTGACGTTTTGACACACTGGAACACTTGTCGGTAGTGTCCAATTGTACGTTGCTCCATGAGGACATGTACAAGGGGGACAACGAAGCCATGAATGTCCCCGAGTATAGTAAATACTTGGTTGTATGGGTGTGGGCACGACTTGAATGTAGCATCCATGTATAATGTCCTGCAGTGTCGCAGCTGTCTCAGGTTGTCCTCTGTGGAAAACACTGCTATGCCCCACTCACTGTCTTGGTGCAGGAGGAAATGGTCTCTGCCCCATGTCTCAGCCCATTGACCGTCGATCCTTACATCATCAACGGTAGCTGGGACGGGAGGGATTACTGCAGCTCTGGCTCTGGCCATAACAGACCTAACTGAGGAGAATCTTTGAGGAGGTCGCCCGCGACCTCCACGCTGGATGGGACGGCCCCGCTGTAGACCTACGCACTCAGCATCGTAAATGCGTTTGATTGGTACTGTGGGTTCTCTCACCACCTCTCCAGTAATCACTTGGCGAAATTGCGCATTGTTCACCATTTGTGTATCGGGGGCATGCACATGTTCGCGGACCTCCCGAACTTCTATGTTGGGATTGACCCCCTCTACATCAAAGATGTTTGTAACCAGAACTGTCCGGCAGTCTTCTCTCCAACACCGCCACCGAATATTCTGTAAATTTGTGCGGTGTTTCTGGTACCTAAAATTATCCAGAACTAATATTTTCCCCCCTCGGTCTCCAGTAATTATTTGAGCCATTGTCACTACGCATGTGTTCCTCACATACCGGTATGTGAGGAAGTCTTGTAACTCAAGCTCAATTACAATTGACCTTAAAACAATTGATAGGGGGTGTTACGCCCTCTGGTGACTCGGAGTAGAAGGGCGCAACAGAGACACACTAAATATCAGAGTGCAACATTGTCCCCTGAAACATACAAGTATATTATATCAATGTGTTTCTATGCAGTATCAATAGCATCTAATTTAGATTTTTTATTTTAGTTGTTTATCTAAAGAAAATAATATTTTAAAATAATGAATTATCTAAAACAATACATTAAAAACAATCTAAATGATATGCTACATTTAGCATATCATGCTACAATGATATGTACATTTCAAGCCTGCAAACTGCGACACTTTAAATGAATGTGCAATAACACTATGTGCAATATGACAACCCTAGGGTACATAAGGTTGCCGAGAATAGGAAATGTTAGAATAGGTATAGCATAGCATAGAGTACAGCACAGTGTTTTATTTGTACAGTATAGTATAGTGGATAGTGTACATAGCCTTTATTTATGTAAACCAGTACTATATCAATGACAATAAAGACCATTCATTCATTCATTCATATTATCAATAGCATACCCCTTTTATAATTAGCATACTGAATTTCATTCTCAGATTTGATATAAAGACTATCAGAGTTGGGTCATTTGTGAAGACAACCCCAACCCAACTCAACTCAACCCAACCCTACTTGGTGAAGACAGGAACCACAGGCAACCGGTGAAAATCACAGGCATATGGGCTACCATGTCAGGTAAAATAGTCTTACTGAAAGACCTTGTATAAAAAATATTGATGGGAATCTATAGCCTACCTTAATACTTGATGGGCCGGTTTCACAGACAAGGCTTAAGCCTAATCCTAGACTAAAAAACATCTTCAATGGAGATATTACATTGAAAGTGTGATTTAGTCCAGGACTAGGCTTAAGCCTTGTCTCTGAAACCGGCCCGATGTCTTTTATTTTCAGAGAATCCACAGCTCCTGTTTGAAGGGACCGTGTTCCTGCCACTCCACAGAGAAGATCCCCTGACAGGCTGTGAAGAGTACAAGGAGGGAGCAAAGCTTCTCTTGCACCCTCAGCCATCACTGACACCCTCCTGTTCCTACATCATAAATGTGTTTGGGAACCACGCCAACTTGTTGGGATAGGTATGAAGTCAACTGCCACCAATGGGCAATACTGTGAAATTGTTGATAAAAGAGTAGTCCACAACATCAGGAACACATGCTACCTGAAGAATAGGTTTCTCCACTCTCATATGGAGTAACTCTCCCATGTCACACTGTGATGGTGGTCATTGTAGTCTGTCTGGGATGGAGGATGTCAGTGTAGTCTCTTTCAGAAGGACAGTTTAGTCTCTCTGTGGTGGAGGGGAATGTTGGGGGAGTTGTTACACAACACATTCTTGTTTATTTATTTATTTGTATTTTAAATAGGGACTGTGGGGAACATGACGCGTCCCGACCGGCAGGGGGAGCTATAGGACAGTTGGTGAAGGGATGAGGGTATGAATGAATAGAGCAGTATGAATATGAATAGAGCAGTAATATATTAGAATATTATAAAATATATAAATAGAATATTGAATAGAGCAGCAATAGAGCAGTATGAATAGAGCAGATTAATGTCTGAATAGAGCAGATTAATGTCTGAATAGAGCAGATTAATGTCTGAATAGAGCAGATTAATGTATGAATAGAGCAGATTAATGTCTGAATAGAGCAGATTAATGTCTGAATAGAGCAGATTAATGTATGAATAGAGCAGATTAATGTCTGAATAGAGCAGATTAATGTCTGAATAGAGCAGATTAATGTCTGAATAGAGCAGATTAATGTCTGAATAGAGCAGATTAATGTCTGAATAGAGCAGATTAATGTATGAATAGAGCAGATTAATGTGTGAATAGAGCAGATTAATGTGTGAATAGAGCAGATTAATGTCTGAATAGAGCAGATTAATGTATGAATAGAGCAGATTAATGTCTGAATAGAGCAGATTAATGTCTGAATAGAGCAGATTAATGTCTGAATAGAGCAGATTAATGTATGAATAGAGCAGATTAATGTGTGAATAGAGCAGATTAATGTGTGAATAGAGCAGATTAATGTCTGAATAGAGCAGATTAATGTATGAATAGAGCAGATTAATGTCTGAATAGAGCAGATTAATGTCTGAATAGAGCAGATTAATGTCTGAATAGAGCAGATTAATGTCTGAATAGAGCAGATTAATGTATGAATAGAGCAGATTAATGTCTGAATAGAGCAGATTAATGTCTGAATAGAGCAGATTAATGTCTGAATAGAGCAGATTAATGTCTGAATAGAGCAGATTAATGTATGAATAGAGCAGATTAATGTTTGTCCATCAACGTCGAATTCTGACGTCTGCCGTGTGAGACCAGGCTGATTAGAGTTAGTAGATTTGTGACAGCCCCCCAGTGTGTCTGAATTGGAGTCCTAGTATACTGTACTTCCAAATGGTTTAGCATGGGGGGTCAGGTTCAGTACTAGATTTGGGCCGAGGTCCAATAGTGTCCTACCTACAAAAGGTTTTGTACATATAATCATTTTGTTCATATAATAATGTTGTACACATAGTAATCCACAGTATGATTATGTATTTGTGTATGTTGTTTAAAAAAAAACAATAAAAAAAAAACTAACAGTATAATTATGTATTTGTGTATGTTGTTTAAAAAAAAAAAAAAAAAACTCATGCAGTACTACATAACGACACCTGGGGTCGCTTGACACAACGGCAGGCGGGGAATATACGGAAGCGGGGAACATAGAACCCTTTTTCGGAAGCGGGGAACATAGAACCCGTTTTCGGAAGTTTTCGGAAGAGGGGAACATAGAACCCTTTTTTGGGGGGGGGCTAAGAAACCGGGGAACATAGGACCCGGGGAACATAGGACCCGGGGAACATAGGGATGACCCCCATGAAGGAATGAAACTGGTCCTGGGTGTTACCGCTTGAAATCCCATTCAGTACGTCCTCCCACGTCGCCTGACAACACAAAACACAAATGCACATTCATGGCGTCTGATACTGTTCTGTTACACAATCACATCATGTATTAACAGTGACTGCATCTTCAATTAGGGACTTAATACTAAACAATACAACATCGTAGTCAACAGAGTGACAGGTAGAGAAGAGAGGAGGAGTCTAGAAATGTTTACCTGATATTCCGGGGAACAAGGGGCGGGGCTAGGTCCAGGGGCGGGGCTAGATCCAGGGGCGGGGCCAGGGCCAGAGTGGGCCTAAATATGTATACATTATATTATTATTAATGTGGGCCTCTGACAGTGCACTCAGTAACAAACTCCCAGAACTTATTTGACTTCTGGACCTCAGAGGTGAAGTCCTTCTGTATAAGACAGAGGCGATGTCAAAATTGGCTCAAACTACAGTGAATACATCAACTGGGACAATGTATGTGAAAGTCTTGGTGTTCTTACCTGGAAAATGACCAATGGCCCGCAATACCCCAGGGGGCTGTCCTGCCAAAGACAACTTGAAAGTCCAACTGGGGGCTGACGGTGAAAAAAATGTTTAGCACAAGCAAAACCTAATCAAGCCCTAAGTGGGTTCTCTGGGGTGACCTTTAACCCTTGCCCTTGAACAATGACTCCTCCCAATCATATACAGTTGTAATCTTCTGTCTTGTACTGTATTTGTTTATTAATGATTGGCTCTCTAATGGACATGTGGATTAGTACCAACAGTTGCTTGTAGCCTACCACCCCACAAAATAAGTTCCTCCTGGGGAAAATAAACGTCTATCTATCTCCCTTACCTAACCCTTACCCAACGGGTGACGTCAGAGTATATATATATATATATATATATATATATATATATGTTGATATAATATAAGACATACAGTGAATACACTAAAGGTGCAATCTCTAGAATGTCTCTATGAATGTATTTGGTAAGAGGGATCCCTTGTCTTTTCTGAGAATAAAACCATTCAGTTGTCTCCCCTCATCTTAGTGCATTGGCTATTTTTAGCCATCCTAAATGGGGTAAGTGGGCAGTTATCAAATACAGTACCATAGTCCTTTGAAACTCCCTGTTGGAGATAACAGAGCTATCACTCTGATAAACAATCCTCCCCTCCAGACACTGAACTGCCCACCCCCTCCAACACACACACACTTAACTATGACTCTCAGTACCCCCCCACCTTGGGATACTATGGATATGACAATGGAAAATTCCTACACTATGATGACAATGACAATACTTGTTGGCTACTCATCCCTAATGTGATCGCTCTATAACCTTTGCACTCCTGATGTTTACATTACTACCTGTACTACTGTACATAAACTACCTCACTGTGCATATTGCCCATAACTGTAGTATATACCTCTAAACTATACTGATGTTTACAATACTACCTCTGCACATACTGTATATTACATAGTTACCTATCATTACCTCTTGTTCTATTTGTATCATGCCATTATATCACTATTTGCACTTCTGGTTAGTTGGATGCTAAACTGCATTTCATTGTATTGTACTCTGCGATGACAATGACGTTGAATCTAATCTAATCTAAACAGACACAATGACAGATAGGGAAAAGTCAGGAAATGATTGTGTTAGATAACTAAAAGGTATTGTACTGCTTTCCCTCGCAAAGAGATTGCTGTCCCTCACAAGGTTCCCTCTCAAGAATAGGCTCACTTGCCCGCTCAGCCCACAGGCCACATGGAATTCTCCCGGTCCACCAGCAATTTAATGTCAATTATTCCTGCTTATTTAAACCTAGTAGAGCAAGGAAACGTACCTGCGGTGTGGCCTCGCTAGCCACCGATGGTCCAGCCTGGACCTCCAGGGGGGCTGCGCTCTGGGCCTGGTTGTCCCCGGGAGTGACCTCCTTCTGCACTGCCTCCTTCTGCTGCACCTACTGCACTGCCTCCTTTTGCACCTCCTCCTTCTGCACTGCCTCCTTCTGCACCTCCTCCTTCTGCACTGCCTCCTTCTGCAGCACCTCCTTCTGCACTGCCTCCTTCTGCAGCACCTCCTTCTGCAGCACCTCCTTCTGCACTGCCTCCTTTTGCAGCACCTCCTTCTGCATTGCCTCCTTCTGCACTGCCTCCTTCTGCAGCACCTCCTCCTTCTGCAGCACCTCCTTCTGCACTGCCTCCTTTTGCAGCACCTCCTTCTGCATTGCCTCCTTCTGCACTGCCTCCTTCTGCAGCACCTCCTTCTGCAGCACCTCCTTCTACACCGCCTCTTTCTGCACCGCCTCTTTCTGCAGCCTCTTTTCCTCTGCCAGGAGAGCTGTGGTGGTGCCGTCGTCTCCGATGAGCTCGAAGAAGATGTTGACATCCTCCATCGCCAAACAACTCACCCGGTGCTCTTCTAGGCTGGATGCGTACTGGTCTGGGACACACTTCCCTACGGCGATGCCCACCAGAAAGGCGATGTGCCTGTAGGCACTGCCGTCACCTACTGCTCTCTTCAGCGCCTCCTTGCTGTAGGCCAGCTTCTTCAGCTTGGAAATTACATTCCTGATGACTTCACATTTGTCATCGTCTCGGAGGAGGACCAGTTCCTCCACCTCTGTCACCTGGACCCATGGCAAGAAGGTTGCCATCACCTTTACGTCATTGGTCAGAACACTGGCCTCTGACTCGCTGCCCCGGCCAACAAAGGCCTCCTGGTTGAGCAGCAGGAGTACTTCATTAAAGAGCTGCCTGAGTGTGGCATCCAGGACTATGATCTGCCTGGGGATCTGCGGCAGACGAGAGCCCACCCTCTTCACCCTCATGTCCATGTCCTGCACCGCGTCCATGGCGATGAGCCTGGCTTCGGACGACTGCCCAGCAAAGCTCAACAGGTGGAAGGTTTCAGCTCCTGCTTTGAGCTTTAGGGCGATGGCACGGATCATATCTTGGGCCATGCACTTGTTGATGGCAGAGAGAACATAATTTCTCCCAGGTTGGGAGAGAAAAGAGGCAGTTGCATTCTCCATCAGCCCACTGATGTCCCTGGCAGCAGCAGCCTCCCATGTCTTCTCCATGGTGGAGGTCTTCAGTTTGGCCTCTGACCTGTTCTCTGTTAAGGATTCAGGGTTAGGGTTAGGACACTTCTATGAAATAAAAATAAAATATCTATAATAAATAATATTTAATAATATAATATATGCATGTATGTTGTTATCTAAAATCCTTACTGCAGTAATGTGATGCCTTGTTCTGTGATGCCATTCTTAAGTGAAATAAGATTTGACAGTATGGGGTGGCTGTGGCTCAGGAAGTAGAGCCGGCGTCTAATGATCGCAAAGTTGCCGGTTCAGAGATTCAATCTCTGATTGGCCACGTGTCGAGGTGTCCTTGGGCAAGACACTGAACCCCAAATCGCTCCCAATGAGCGGGCCAGCGCCTTGCATGGTACCTTGCCGCCATTGGTGTGTGAATGTGTGTGTGAATGGGTGAATGAGAGGCCATTGTAAAGCGTTTTGGAATATGGCACTGTATAAGTGCAGTCCATTTACAGTAGGGATGATGCTTCTGTATTACCTACCCAGGAAATGTTCATAGGCCATCTCTACGATCTCTGGGGAGAGATCTCCAACCATTTGAAATACCCTGGAGGGAGTGACCTCCTTCAGGAGTGAGCGAAGGACAGGAAGGAGGATCTTCTTGACCGCCTCCTCCGCAGCTGGTCGGGTCTTGCACAGGAACAGGTCCATCCCCTCCATGGTTACCTTCATGTGACAGACAGAGAGTTGACTCAAGCGAGCACTTTGAGGTTTGTCTCCAGGAAATAGCAGTGTGTTGTGTTGTCATACCGTTCTGCCCATCAGCAGTGAGAGGCGGTGCTCATCCTGGATCTCCCTGCGGACTTCCTCCTCCATCTTCTCCATTCCGAGGAGCCTCTCGGCTCTCCAGAGCTGTGCACAACATTACACATTATTTCTTGCAGGAGAGTCAGGGCACTAATGTTAATAAAATGAATTGACTGTCTGTTATTGCTGGGTATGTCAGTAAACATGTTCATGTGTTGTCCTAGTAGGCTACTTACAAGTTCAAGGAGATGGAGCTGTAAGTTGGGCTCTTTCTCAGCCATGTCATCATACCTTCATGTGAATAAAATAATGTATCAGACTGCTATCCATAGAATAACCTATCTATACAGTTTGATAATGTATCAGACTGCTATCCATAGAATATATCAACCTATCTATACAGTTTGATAACATCTCTCACTCATCTTTGACTATGCAGAGGTGGATCTTAGACTTCATAGACATAGCCAGCAGGTTTATGGGAATTTTGTATAAACTTGAATTTTGTCATTGTATTTCTCTCCTGTGTTTAAGTTTTTGTTACCACTCCCTTGTATTATTCCCTGAAATAATAATACAAAATTGATCACAAAAAAAGAAATCACTCACTCATCCAGCAGGAAGGGCCTCTCCGTGTACAGCCAGTTCCTCATGTCCTTAGCTGTTATATAGTAGGGGACCTCCACCGGACGTTTCAGCAACATGAACGCCTTCATGAGCTTTTTCTGCAAAAGAGGGAGACACACATTAAAGTTTTAACAGTTTATCTCCTGTGCATTTGTGCCTGACTATTGTTTCAACTTACCTCCCCGTGGAATAGGGCTTCATAATCATAACCACCCTCCATATTAACTGTGGTCATGGTAACATAAGGGAGGGAGAAACATGAAAAACCAACGAGTTAAAACAGCAAGTAACTATAAAATATAGACACATATAAAAAATATTATACTGAACATGTAATTTCTGATACATTGGAGGAATAAATACCGAATAAAGAACAATCAATAATGGTTATTGATCGTGAATACTTGTGAATACTAATAAAACGCAGTGACAAACGGATTTCGCTAGAGAGTCGAGTATATTCTGGCAGGTCAAAACCTCTGTGAGTGAACTTGACTATGTGCGGAATGTTAAAACATTGTGACTACATGATACGTTCTGAGTCAGAACTTCTGATACATTATTGCGTGGGTCGCTGAGAGATGTGTTCTCATTGGAGGGTGACAGCGCCACTCAGTGGTAGAAGAATGTTACTGCACCGTAACTGGACTGAGATGCCATCTGTTTGAGGGGGATAATAATGACCATGACTCTTGAGAGTGGGCCTGTCGCCTAACGGTGTTTAGTTAATTACAACTCCAGGTAAAACACATCCAGACTGATGAGCCCATTAGAGCATCCATAAAAGTCCGGAAAATTAAAATTCAGAATAAAAGTCAGAAAAATTAAATTTCAGAATAAAAGTCAGAAAAATTACATTTCAGAATAAAAGTCAGAAAAATTAAATTTCAGAATAAAAGTCAACATTTCAGAATAAAATACAGGAAAAGTTGCCTACAAGTTTGCTGATGAGGGCAAATGGTAGCGATGAAAACAAATGGATTATTTCAGCTTTGCAAAATGTTCAGGCCCTGTATGTTTTCCTTGATACTGTTGCTCTACATGCTATTTGGTGTCACTAAGCTTGAGTTGTGGACTGTGGAGATTTTACAAAAGATGAAAAGTAATTTTCATGTTAAGATTATATTGAGTGATTAGAATCGTGTTGAGTATTGACTACTGCAATTGTACCCTAGTTGATTGAGGCATACATTAGGCCTAATACCAGTCTATAGACTTTTTCCTTGACATTTCCTCTCAGGTTTTCTTCATAATCACAGCATTCTTTGGCACAGGGAACATAGCATCCATTAACAGGTACAGTAAAAGAAAGACTAAGGCTATGAAACCCTTTTTTTATGAGTTATCATAAAAGTTATTAATTCCCACTCTGTATTATTTTATACAGAAGAGTGGAGCTTCCTCATGCTTTCTCTTATTCCCTCTCACTTTCTCTCTTTCTGAACTAGTTTTGACCCAGCCTCTGTGTACTGCTTTCTCACAGTCTTCAACCCCTTCATCATGGGAGGACTGATGATGTGGAAGGTACCCCCCCCCCCCCCCCCCCCCCCACACACACACACACACACACACACACACACACACACCTATCAAACCACACACATATCCAACCACACTTACGCACACATCACATGAAAATAGGTTTAAAGAAAACAATGCTCTCCATCTTCAGTTGTGTCAGTGTGCGGCTAACCAATATGTATTTTTAAGGTTAGATTGGGGTAGGCCTACATACTGTGTTCTCATTATGGTAGGTATTGGAACCCAGTTTCTTGTTGGTAGTGGTTCCAAAATGAGCCAACGGACCCCCATCGGCATCCGAAGTGATATAAAGAGTTTACCTCGATCAATTCTCTTCATCGATATCACATTTTTTTCACAATTTTGCATGCTATACGATGCCACCATTTTTTCCCCGAGACAGTAAACACGGCCCTGGTCGGCCAACCCCAAAAAATCCCCCCCCCCCAAAAAATTTTTTTTTCTGATACATGAGAAAGGTCAAAGGTCAAAGATGGTGCCAAAATATCTCCAAATGGCCTAAACATATAGGTGTCCGCCTAAACATACCTGTACTAAAACAGGTACAAAGTTGCATTTGCTCACATTACTAGCACCTTTGGCACAAGTACTAATAAGACCCTGGAGTACTGATTCCTAGATGATTTTGGCTTCGTTATCAGGTTTCCAAGGTGATATTCACTGTAAAAGCTGTTGTTTTTTTAGGCGGAAACTGAATTTGAGATGTTTTATAATGTTCTAGCTCTATTTGCTCTGACACAGTAACATAGATTTTGATTCTGACACTTCTACAGCCACCCCACATGTGTTAGCTTTCATTTGATAACAATATCATTATGAAGGCCCTTGTGATTGTGGAGATATTCTATATTCACTGTGGGCATGTCATTTCGAGCAGAAAACCAGAAAAATGAGGTGGATAAGAAGAGGTTTTTAACTGACTTAATCGAAACATGTTGGAACTTTCGAACAAGCAGGGGGAAATATCAAATGTGTGACTGAAGATTCACAATGACAGCTCAATTTTGCAAAAGTTCATTAAGGCCTAGGAGTTTCCATTGTATCTTTGGTGGTAATGTATTGAAGACAGCTATGCAATGAGTCAAGTAACCTAATGTGCAATATTGTTAGTATTTAGGTGTATTAGTGTGTGTTTAGGTTGATGTGATGAATGTTGTTGAATGTGTTGTTTATTAAGCTACCGTACTTGTTGGATACTAAAAATGAAGAATATAGTTCTGAGTAGTTTAAGACTATTTATTGAAACAAAGTAGAGAGAGAGAGAGAATTTTAATGACACTTTATTTACATATCATTCTGACATTACAGCAAAAAGCATTACACAATTACCTGTACATAACACTCGTCTTCCCTTCAAGAAAAAAACTACAGACGATTTGATAAACAATTCTTAAAAACACAACAAAACAAAAAATCAAGTCAGCTCAGTTGCCAATGCCAGCTCATCCACTATTACAGAGCACAACACTCCCTCATGTGCCCATATAATGGCGAACTGATCCAAATTGTTCATAGCTCTATAATAGTTAAAATCTATGCCCAGTCTGGCCTTGATCATCTTTTTAAAAAGACATACAGCATCATGATCCGAGACCTGTTTTACTTTATTTCTCCTACTGAGATACAGAGCCATCTTTGCTCTCCCTAAAATGAAATTAAACAGATGACACTTGTTTTTTTCTTTTTTGCTGTATTTAAAACCCAAAATGTACCTCTCTTTCGAGAACACCTCTTTACCAGACTGGAAAAGTCTCTTTACTAAACCTAACAGAGGCAACAGCCTGGGGCAATCTAGAAAACAGTGAAACACTGTCTCCCTTTGCGCACAATAAGGACAGTCATGTGAGACATTAGGGTTCAATACGGAAATAAAAGCATTGATAGCCACTATGCCATGTAAAACCCTCCACTGCAGATCGTCAATTTTTTTGAATAATGGTGGTTTGTACAGTGCTCGCCACTCTGGTTTCACCTCATCACTGAGACCAAAGTGTGCTCTCCAGGGAGTATCACCTCTCCCGTTGAGCTTCTCTTTGTGGAGAACCTTGACCAACAGTCTGTACATACATTTACCTTTAACCACATCAAGAAACACACCAGAAACATCTCCTATTGCTAAAAGAGGCCCTGTTCAGTTTTTAAAATCAGGCTGCAGCTTAACTGTAGGAAAAAGATCCTCATCACTAGGATGAAGAGACCCGTTTTTATACTCTGTCAACATGCGACGTTCTATCTCACTGAGCCCCTGCCTCCATTTTCCCAGCATCATATTGACCATCCTGATGGATTTCACCTCCAAACGCGAAGCCAGGGCAGCAGCATTGTCCATGTTTGCCCCTGTCAAATCCACAACATGTCCCAAAGTGGTGACCTTTGACCTGCAGAGCTGTTCGGAGAGTGTCAGTCCCGGCCCACCAGCTACATCCAAACGCGCTCCCAGTACAACTGGCTCTTTCAACAACCAGAACAATGACTTTGAGTAATCCAGTGGTCCTTTCTCGAACAAACTCCATATTTTAAAAAGCACACGGTAAAAAACAGGTAGAACATTTAAACGAGCACTGCTAAAATCCATTAAAAACAGAGAATTCGACAGTCCCAGTCCTCCAAGCCGTTGTAGTATGGCACAAGCCACCGGCCTCCACACCAAGTCTTTTGGCCCATAGAAAAGTCTCTGAATGAACTGGAGTCGGAAAGTTGCACCCCTACTGCACAGGTGCACAAGACCCTGCCCACCCTTAACAATTCGGGAATCAACGAACAGTTATTCTTTTGGATGTTGGTGCACATTGAAGCTACCAGAGGTAAATACATATGTCTGGTGTTTGTTTATAAGCTACATCTACTCGTTGTAGTATGTTATATTTTACTGTAGAGCTAATCGCGGCTAGCGGTTAGCTTAGCATAATTACGTTAGTATGTTGCGAGCCTTTGCTGAGTGATAAATTGTTTCTAGCTTTATCAAAACGAAATAGCTATTGGATTTTGTAGCTCAGTGTATTCTGTTAATTCAGAATTGGAAGTCGAGAGAGCAAGCCAAAGGAAAGCTCTCCGTTGGACAACGGAGACCGTTTCCAATCGCCTGGGGTAACTCGAGACCGTCCATTGAATCTTCGCGTCAGTGTACTTCAATCATTCTCCTGCGCTCTTGGGAGAGCGCTGGACCTCATCCCCCTCATCTCTGCCTCTTTTTACACCATCTTTCAAACCCCTCGTTTACCTACGAGTTCCCCACGAGGTTACGTGAGTACTGAACCACGCACAAGCTTTTGTTTGGACCTCGTGTGGACGAGTGAAGTGGCCATAACAGTTTCAAGGCCCCCCGCTCACAAGCACCGTCAGCTGCAACGGTAACACTAGTTAATGGACTGAGTTACAGAGTGCGTGTGTGTGTGTGAGTGTGGGCCCACCTTTTTATTTTACTGAATGATATATTGTACAATTGTGAATCCTTTGAGTTGACTTTGAGTTTATTGGAAACATTACATTTATTTCCTTGAAAGGAATTGGAATAGGCTTTGAGCCTATATTTTGTTATGTGATATTGTGATATTGTCTGTTGACATTGTATTGTGAATATTGTCTATTGACTTTGTATAACATTATAATTGACTACCAACACTTTAAATTTAGCATTTAGTAAATAAATATATACCCTTTGGTATTTGCATTTAAAGCCACTGTGTTGTGTCATAAACAGGTAATAGGCAATTCATATGATAATTAAAACATAAATACATTAAAAGGATTAAAAAGGAAGTCCTATTTAAAATACTTCCACATAGTTAATGGAGGCACTGATCGTCATAATTTGAATAGTTTATTATTACAGGTAATACCGCCACTTATTTAAAATAGAACTCAGGCCCCGCCCATTATGGCAGGGGTTACAATTACCAAAACACGACCCCTATACGACATGTTTGGTACAATCCATTTCCATTTCTTTAAACGACCTTGAGCTATTTCTAGTACGTTCTCCCAGTTTTTACATTTAAAAGTATCATCCCCTAAAAACACACCCACATATTTAAGCCCTCCCTTCTTCCAATGCAGGCCCCCTGGTAAAATGAGTCTACTACTCAAGTTACCTACCATGAGTGCTTCGCTCTTCCCCCAATTGACCTTAGCCGATGAAATCAAAGCAAAACGTTCCACATTTTCAACTAACACATTAATATCCTCCTGTTTACTTATAAAAATAACCAAATCGTCTGCATATGCTGATAGCTTAAAAGGTGCGATGCATCCAGGGACACTTACACCAGAGAGGCTTGCCCTGAGTCTGTGTAGCAGGGGTTCAAATGCCAGGGAATACAGCATTCCCGACAAAGAACACCCCTGCCTAATACCCCTCTGAATTTTAAAAGGAGCACTCAAACCACCATTAATCTTTAGCACACTCTCAATGTTACTGTACATGGCCTTGATCTTGGCTATGAGACCTGGGCTGAAACCAAAAGCCTCCAGAGTTTTCCACAAGTACTGATGTTCAACCCTGTCAAAAGCCTTCTCCTGGTCTATGGAAATAAGACCAGTTTCCAACCCCAAAGCACTAGAGATGTCAAGAAAATCCCGAATCAAAAAAAACATTGTCACTGATCAACCTGTTAGGCACACAATAGGTCTGGTCACGGTGGATCACCTTCCCCATTACCTCTCTCAGCCTGGTAGCTAACACCTTGGAGAGGAGCTTATACTCGGTACACAGAAGTGAGACAGGCCTCCAGTTCTTAATCTCCATTAAGTCTCCCTTCTTTGGCAACAGCGTAATTACTGCCCTCCTGCAGCTCAGCGGCAGCTGTCCTCCAGTGAGACTATCTCTGAGTACCATCAGGAGATCCTCCCCCATCACTGACCACATTCTCTTATAAAACTCCACAGGCAACCCATCTATACCTGGAGCTTTCCCATTTTCCATGCTCTGCAGGGCAGTATGAAGCTCATCAAGAGACACATCCGCCTCCAGCTCTGCGCTGGACTCTTTTTCTACCTTTGGTAGACCTTCATAAAAATCATGCGATACCTCCTGCTCCTCTCCAAGTTCAGACTGGAAGAGGCTACTATAAAATCCAACAGCATGCCTCCTGATGTCAGTGGACTCAGACAGTATATGACCTGTGTCTGAGCGCATGCTGTGGATGAGCCTCTTCTGACCATTCTTGTGCTCCAGACCAAAAAAGAAACGGGAAGATGCATCCATCTCCGAAATGTTTCTAAAACGTGACCTCACCAGAGCACCCTGTGCTGAGATACCTAACAGGTCAGCCAGAGCAGACTTTTTAGCTTTGAGAGCCCCAATATGGCCTCGATCTCCTGTGGATTCTGCGAGCTCTTGAAGCTCCTCCACATCAATCTCTAGAGCCTTCATAGATCTGGCTATATCTCTAGTAACATTTTGAGTGTACTGTTGGCAAAACTGCTTAATCTTGCACTTCCCCACATCCCACCACTGCTGTATTGAGGTAAAACTGTCCTCTGTCTGCTTATGAACCTTCCATAAATAGGTAAGAGCGTTCCTAAAATGTTTATCAGTTAAAAGAGACATTAAAATGCCAATAAGCACTTTGTGGTTTCACACACTTGATAAAAACAGAGCAGTACACAAGAGAATGATCAGTAAAACCAACAGGAGTTATATAACAACTTTTAAAAACACTAAAATGGTGTTTAAAACAATAAAACCGATCAAGTCTGGCCATTGATAAAACATCATCCCTAGTATGAACCCAAGTGTATTGCTTCTTCTTTTGATGCATCCGCCTCCACACATCACACAGTTCATACGTCTCAATTACCCTAGAGAGACGACTACGAGATGCAGAGTGAGGCTCTTGGTGATTCCTATCTAAAACGGGGTTAACAGTACAGTTAAAATCCCCTCCCAGAAATAAAAATTCTTCATTATCACACCCCTTAATAACATCAGCCAAAGAGTCTAAAAAACACACTCTTTCCAAACCAACATTTGGGGCATAAACAACAATAAATACAATTTTCACCTTCTCATATAAAACTCTTACTTTTAAAAGACGTCCCTTTACAACCTCCTCAATCTCACATGACTGTGGTAAAAAATTACTGGAAAATAAAATCCCCACTCCACCACTATTACTGGTGTTATGGCTTAAAACTATTTCTCCCTTCCATTCTCTTTTCCAAGCCACTGTGTTGTCCTCAGTGCTGTGTGTCTCTTGGATAAGCATCACATCAATACCCTTTAAGTCCATTAATTGATAGAGAGATGCCCTCTTTGCATCATCCCTTGCACCATTTAGATTTAGAGTACCTATTTTGAATTCTGCCATGATAAAATATCCAAACTGCAGGACATAAAATACTAAAAAGAGACCAGATAACTTAACCCTCATTGGAGATTTTTGTTCTTGACTTTTGGACAATTTTCTTTAAACGATAAATCTCCTGCTCAGAGAAACCTTCATCGTTCATGTCATTGCGTTTCATTAGCCACGTTCCACCTTAACTGCCCTTGTGCCTTTCGTATCCTGTAGAAAACGTTTTATTCTATTTAAAGAATAACCATCCCTCCTGTCAGCCTGAGACTGAGTGGGAGGCAGAGACTCCACATCATCCCCGACGTCCGAGTCTCCACTGTCAATGACTGCCTCCCGCTCTGGTTGGCACTCTTTTTTTGCTCTAGAGTCAGATTGACTGACCTCAGTTTTCCTTTTTTGGGTAGTTTTGATACCATCAGCATTAAGTTCCATTTCCTCCTCATTTGCGTTATCCTCTACTTCTCCAGTAGCTAGACCAGCCCGTTTGCCCAGTCTGATTCTTTCTTCAATTCCGACCCCTGTCTTCTGACCTCCCACTTCTTCACCCTCCTCGACCACAGTGACCTTCTCAACAGCCTTCGGCTTCCTCTTCCCCTTTCCCGTTATCACATTTATTCCTGCCTCCACTACCAAACCTCCCCTTTTCTCCTGCACCTGCTCACCCTGTTCTGCCCCCTCTACCAGGTCTATCCCCTCCTCCTGCTCACCCCCCCCTGTCTCCTCCACCAGGCCTAGGCCTCTCCTCTCCTCCTGCACCTTCTGACCTTGTTCTGTCTCCTCCACCAGGTCTATCCCCTCCTCCTGCACCTTCTGAGCCTGTCCTGTCTTCTCCACCAGGTCTATCCCCTCCTCCTGCACCTTCTGAGCCTGTCCTGTCTTCTCCACCAACCCTTCTCCTGTCTCTTTCTTCCCAGAGGTTCTCTCTCGACTCTTGTTGGTGCTTGAGCTACTTGGGCCTGCCCTGGTTGACGGCGGTGTTTGCTCAGTGGGCCCAGGCCTTTTATTAGGACAGGACCTAATCATGTGACCTTCCATCCCACACCCAAAGCATTTAATTGTATCTGAAGTTATATAAATAATATAATCGAAGTCATCCACTCTAAACTTCATTGATAAATTCAGATCACTTATTCCATTTTTCAAAATCATGAAAACCTGTCTTCTGAAAGATACCACATGCTTTAACAGAGGGGATTTACAACCCAGTGAAATCATCTTCACCTGGGACACTAACTGACCGTGCCTAGCCAGTTCCCTCTCCAGAACCTAATTTCTCACAAAAGGAGGAACATTAGATATCGTTATCCTTTGTGCTTGACTTACTAAAGGAAACACAGGGATAAAGGTGTCCTGGACAACCACTCCCTCCTCCACCATCAAATTCACTTTATCAACACAGTCCCAAAAAATTACAACTGCGTTGTTCATCCGCGATGCAGATCTCACACTGTCATGCCCGACAACAGCTCCGACGGCTAAACTACACTCTTCCACGGTGCAGTTTGGTCCCGGAGAGAGCTTTATAGCGTGTCTCCGCGTCAGGCGTTCAAACCCCATGGCAGCAGGTGGCATGCCGACCAGAAGAACTGGTGGCTGCTACGCGCTCCAAAACCCACCAAACCTAAACTAACAACACTAAACAAACGACAAACAAAACGTACATATATAATAGACACACAGATAGAAGATAGAAATAACTTTCAGAAAGTTTTAACTCACGCAAACCGCTCAGTCAAAACCGCTCGCTCGCTCAAACACTCCCGACACACACGCATGCGCACAGAGAGAGAGAGAGAGAGAGAGAGAGAGAGAGAGATGTGTGTGTGTGAGAGTGTGTCTATAGAATGGTAAGGTGTTTATGTGTGTGTAGAACGGTAAGGTGTTTATGTGTGTGTGTGTGTGTGTGTAGAACGGTAAGGTGTTTATGTGTGTGTGTGTGTGTGTAGAATGGTAAGGTGTTTATGTGTGTGTGTGTGTGTGTGTGTGTGTGTGTGTGTGTAGAAAGGTAAGGTGTGTGTGTGTGTGTGTGTAGAACGGTAAGGTGTTTATGTGTGTGTGTGTGTGTGTGTGTGTGTAGAATGGTAAGGTGTTTATGTGTGTGTGTGTGTGTAGAACGGTAAGGTGTTTATGTGTGTGTGTGTGTGTGTGTGTGTGTGTAGAATGGTACGGTGTTTATGTGTGTGTGTGTGTAGAACGGTAAGGTGTTTATGTGTGTGTGTGTGTAGAACGGTAAGGTGTTTATGTGTGTGTGTGTGTGTCTAGAATGGTAAGGTGTTTATGTTCACGGGGATGTTGGAGGCGGTGGCAGACGTGCATCAGCTGACCTTCATCCTGGGACATGAGATGGCCCACGCCGTCATGGGACACTCTGTGAGTACACACCCCTGTGTGTGTGTGTGTGTGTGTGTGTGTGTACGCATCTGTGTGTGTCTGCATGCGTCTATGTGCCTCTGTATTTTTTTGTGCGTGTGTGTATGTCCGTCTGTGTGTGTGAGTGTGTGTGTGTGTGTGTGTGTGTGCGTGCGTCAGGGTTTCCGTTAGAAAAAATTGCCGCCGGTCATCGTGTCCAGGAAGATTTTGATTTACCGGACAAACGTGAGATATTCCGGTCATCATATTAAAATATAATCTAGCTGTATAATATAGGCTCCTACCTGGTCAACAGCCTTTGCAGCATCTAGCGCGGCCAGCGCAACTCGGTGGGCACCACAGTGCACCTGAATGGAAAACGCACTCTGTTTCTTCAGAAGAGCACCAACTCCAGCACGCTTCCCCATCATTACACTGGCCCCATCCGAGCCCAGGCCAATGACGCGGGACAGCTCCACACCTCTCTCGCGGAGCACCTCCACCACTTTGTCAAATATACACTGTGCGGTCCCGGAGTGCACATCATAATTGCCCAGAAAACATGTCTCAACTCTTCCTTTTATTTCCAACTTCACGTATATAATCAGCTTCTTGTCCACTGTGATATTTACTGTCTCATCAATGATAATTCCAATGAAGTCACTCCCCTTTAGCTTTTCATCCAGCTGATCCATCACAACATCTTCCAGTGCCCTTTCCATGTCATCAACGGAGTCGCTGTGGCGGTAAATGCCCTCACTCAAGACAAAATCTGGAGCCTTAACTGCTTTCAGTAGCTCAGTCAGTCCCACATACTGATGACATGCGATGCCATTTTTTGCCATGTGAAATGCAACTTGTAGCTGAGAGTGCAGCTTATTGTTAGCCGTTTCATTAGCCTGCTCACAGTGGCCTTTCATAGTGGTTTGCTGTTGCCTCAAACTGACCGCCGATGTGCTCACTGCACCGCCTGTGATCAGTGAGAGCCGACATTCTCATATTTGTTGCTCCTCTCGTGAATCCGTTATTCCTCCCCGATTTTTTGCACGGTGAGCAGAACATTTTTCCTTCCTCATCTAAACGCAGCCAGGGGAAAGTTTCTTTCCATTCAACTCTGAACCCTCAAGCCGCCTCCATCTCTTTACAGTCAGACTTCTCCTCAGACTCATTGTAGCTTGGTTTCATGAAGTAATTGTTAAGCTTACTTTGTCTTGCCATGTTTACATTAATTTAATCGCTCGCTATGGTGCACTTTGAGCTGCAACGTTTGCGTATTATTATGGTGGCCGGGTTGGCAGGGTTGCCAGATGGGCCGGGTTATCGCCGAATGGGCTACTGGGTTTAGCGGTAATAGACTGGTTAGGCTGTATTGTCAATCCCATCTGGCAACCCTGCCGCCGCTGTTTCGCATAGGCTAGCCTACACATTAGGAGTCATCATCATGCCGGCGTCAAATCATATCATAATAAAAGAAATACATAGCCTATATATTCGTCTTTTTTAAAATAGAAGGAATCAGAATGTGAACTTTAGCGAATTGTATTCAAATTGTGCTTAGAGGGAATTATTTTCACCGGACATTATGACCGACGAGTTTTAAATTTGTCGGACTTCAACAAATTTTACCGGACAAAGACCGGTAATTACCGGTTAACGGAAACCCTGGCGTGCGTGCGTGTCTATGTTCGTCTGTCTGTCTGTCTGTGTGTGTGTGTCTATGTTCGTCTGTCTGTGTGTGTGTGTGCGTGTCTATGTCCGTCTGTCTGTGTGTGTGTGTGGGTGTCTCTATGTCTATCTATATGTGTGTGTGTGTGTGTGTGTGTGTGTGTGCGTGTGTGTGTGTGGAAGGAAGCCTTTTCAACCAAGATCTTGAAATACCAACAGCTGGGGCAGGCCATATCACAACTGGGTTACAGATGTAAACTTGTAGATTTTTAGGTCGATTGTACGATCAGAGAATACGTTTGAGGTGCAATTGCGTGTCTGCATTGCGAAGGTTTAAAGTCCTTTGAGGAAACGCTGCACTGAGAATGTAATTAGATAAGAGAGAAGGTCGATGGGCTCAGCTGGACCCACATTCTATTGGATTTCGAGACTTAAATCTCCAAATCTCTGCAAGTACTAAAAGTTCAGCTGAAATAGACGAGTGATCAATACTCCTTCTCCTCCTCTCTCTCTCTCTCTCGGTCTCTCTCTCTCTGACAAGTTGTGCTACCATGTATGTTTGTATTCCCCTCTCTCTCCCCCCTCCCCCCCTCTCACCTCCCCCCCAACCCCCCCTTTCCCTCCCCCTTCCCTCTCCCCTCTCCCCCCCAACCCCCCTTTCACCTCCCTCCCCCCATCCCTCTCTACCCTCCTCCTCTCCACCCTATCCCTTCCCATCCCCTCCCAACTCCCCTCTCCCCCCTCTCAGGCGGAGCAGGCCAGCATGTGTCATGTTGTGGACTTGTTGTCTCTGATCCTGCTGACGGCCATCTGGGCCGTGTGTCCCCGAGACAGCCTAGCTCTGCTGACCCAATGGATACAGAGCAAACTCATAGAGGTGAGACACACTCATACATACGAGACGAGACGAGATAGCCCTGGTTCACTACTGAGCTGACAGGCCTCCTACATAAGAGGAATCAGCTCTGTTTACTGGTGGTCGACCACATGAAGGACAGCTATTTCCTTGGAATAAGGACAGCCTTTTATGCTTGAATTTGTTTTTATAATTAACATCTCTCTCTCTCTCTCTCTCTCTCTCTCTCTCTCTCTCTCTCTCTCTCTCTCTCTCTCTCCTCCCAGTTCATGGTTGATCGTCCCTACAGTAGGAAGTTGGAGGCAGAAGCTGACCAGGTTGGGTTGCAGCTTGCTGCCAAGGTACTAACCTCTCTCTCTCTCTCTCTCTCTCTCTCTCTCTCTCTCTCTCTCTCTCTCTCTCTCTCTCTCGTGCTCACCATGCTACTACAGTAGTAACACTGTAGTCTCCCCTACAATACACTAGATGGTGCTGTTGCCTAGTGGAAATAATCAACCCCGCTCTACCCAAGCAGACAGAAGGATGCGCGCCGGCCCGTTTCCACGACAACCAGTTGCTCAGGACAGCGAGCGGTCATGTGCATTGGTGTAGCCCTTTGTGTTTTGTGTGTGTGCGTGCGTGACTGTACATGCGCACGCGTGTGTGTGTAACCCCTGTCTCTACCGTATCTTATCCCCAGGCGTGTGCAGACGTGCGGGCCGGTCCGGTGTTCTGGCAGCAGATGGAGGTCCGGGACCAGCTGACAGGAGAGCCCAGCGTGCCCGAGTGGCTCTCCACACACCCCTCACACAGGAACAGAGTCACCCAGCTGGACAGGCTGGTGCCAGAGGTAACACACCTCTCACACACACACACACACACACACACACACACTACAGACGCACACACACACACACACTACGTACGCACACACACACACACACACACACACATATTACAGACGTACGCACGCGCGCACACACACACACACTACAGACGTACACACACACACACACACACACACACACACTACAGACGTACGCACGCACACACACACACACACACACACACACTACAGACGTACGTCGTACGCACACACACACACACACAGCATTGTCCCGGTTCCCATGTTGCCAGGTTGGGTGTGCTGTGCTAGTGTTGGTCTCTATGATAGATGTGGTTCTGTGTTGCTGCTGTTTTGCCGGAGATGAACAAGGACACTCCTGGTCTCACCTCTCGGGTCAATCGTAGTGAGTTCAGCGTGTGTGTGCGCGTGCATGTGTGTGTCTGAGAGAGAGACACACGCATACACACACACACACCATGCCGTTTCTCCAGTCAACCTGGAGAGGAGTGTGTTGTAGTGTGAGTCCTGTAGATCAGAGTAAGGAACGGTAGCCAACCCTCCACGTTGTCCATATGTGTTGTGATGCCGTTCCTCCTCCATTACAATGAGCCCTCCCTCCCTCCCTCCGTCCCCCTCCTCCCCCCCTCCCTCCCTCCCCCTCCTCCCCCCCAGCAGACTGTGTAGATGTGGCTGTGCTGTAGACACGGAGAGAGGAGGACAGCGGGAGAGAGAGGGAGGGGAAAGAAAGAAGGGGTTCAGCAGGTGAGGAGGGAAATGTTTCGGGTGTCCGTCGTTAAGGGCCGGGGCATCTGCTGAGGCCCCCCCCGCCTCGTTAAAACAGTGTCCTCAATAATAGATTGAGCGTTAGCGTCCCCTGTCAAGAGAGACGAATGAACCCATTAGATCCACTGTATGTTACCATATCTCTCTCTCTCACACACACACAACGTGACCTACGTCATCACAGACCAGTCGACAACTTCAACATGTTATTTTATTGTTTAGGCTTCTTCTATGGACTGGTTGTGTATTGGGAACAGATAGGATGGATGTTGACGGTGAATCTAGTACAGGGTTAGTAGGCTAGTACAATGCTAGTAGGCTAGCACAACGCTAGTAGGCTAGTACAATGCTAGTAGGTTAGCACAATGCTAGTAGGCTAGTACAATGCTATTACAATACTAGTAGGGTAGTACAATGCTATTACAATGCTAGTAGGGTAGTACAATGCTATTACAATACTAGTAGGCTAGTACAATGCTATTATAATGCCAGTGCTAGTACAATGCTAGTGGGTTAGTATACATCTACATTTACGGCATTTAGCAGACGCCTTATTCCAAAGCGACTTACAATCGATACATTTGACTAAGCAAGTGAATCATCAATTCACCAGTCGTAGCAGGAAGAGTAATCTAGCTCAGGCCAGGGGCCATTGACAGTCATCGTAATAGAAATAATTACTCTTTTTTATTTAATAGACAGAGACTGGAGAAGTACAAGGGTATCAATCAATCAGGTGTCTCAGGAGACACAGTGCGGAGGGGTAGTAGATGTCGGATTTTAAAATGTCAGATTTCATGTGACTTGCGCTGTTCACACAGTCATGCATAAATGAGACCTGAGTCGCATGTCGACAAAAAAATAGGATTTGGGTCACATTTCACTGCCGTGTGGATGAAGCCTAGGTGACTGCTGCCCAGGCTTAATAGCTGGCCTCACAGCCTCAACAGAAACACAACTCCTAACCCACAACTACCAAAAACACAATGATACAATTCACTTACTTCAGACTTAGAAAAAAGGTATCTCCGCTCACTCAGTCACAATGTATTAGTGACTAGGTGACTGCTACTTGGTGACTTCTACTAGTACAATGCTAGTAGGCTAGTACAATGCTTGTAGGCTAGTACAGTGCTAACAGTGCTAGTAGAGTGCTAGTAGGCAAGTACAGTGCAGTTTGTGTATTGGGCACAGATTGGATGGATGTTGACGGTGAGTGTAGTAGTACAATGGTAGTACTACTACTAGGTCGTCCTCGGGCGCTTCCAGTCATCCTGATTCTCCATACATCTGGTTAGCTCGCCGGTACTTTTCCGCTCCTGCATCTTTCTTGAGTACGTCCATGTATGTTAGTGTGGGACACCCTCGTGATCGATGCCCGTGTGTTGGCTCCCACAGAACCAGTTTGCTGGCTGGCAGCTCCTGGTGTCTCTGGCAGTGACCTGCCAGCCTCATTCTCCTGACTGCTATTTTCTCACACACTGGCCATGCCATAGTAGGTTAGTACAATGCTAGTAGGCTAGCACAATTCTACTAGGCTAGTACAGTGCTAACAGTGCTAGTACAGTGCTAGTAGGCAAGTACAGTGCAGTTAGCCTAGCGCTAATCAACGGCCTGCCCCGATGCTCACATGACAGCGTTTCCTTGTTTCTCCCACGCGGAAACGAAAACAAAATGGCCGGATGTTGTGAACAGGAATGTTGAGGCGTGTGTGTTACGGTTGGATCTAATGTACGGTGACCAGACGTCCCTGATTTCCGGGGACAACCCCCGGTTCGGGTGACCTGTCCCCGACAACAAACCGTCCCCGGAAAAGTCCCCGTTTCAAGCATTTCATTTTTATTTTTTATTTTTTTATCTTGGCTTGTATTGTCACCGAACCTGCTGCCAAGGGTCCTACCCATGGGGTCCTCCACCCCTTTATAACGTCAATGTATGCATATTACCCGTTAATGGACGATCGTTACATTCAATAGAAAGCATTTCAGCCCTGATTGTTCCCCATTAACGAGCTCATTATGATTGAATGGAGCAATAACAAGGTCATTCTTCACCACTCAGTGAATTACATCCAAGCGTGGGGAAAGCACGCAGACAGTCTCAATAATACAATGAAATATATGCAGTGGGTGTATAAAGTTGTTTTAAATTATTAATAAAAATACAATACAATATACAGAATTTTGACAACATCATTAGTCTTATGTTAGGCTTAAACATTATGTTAGGCTTAAAGTATGAGTAGGGTAGTGGAGATAAAAATGGGCATAAAAAGCACAATAGTGTGTACAAATTCACCAGAATGCAGGAAATTAAGTGTTAAATCCTCTTTTTTTCTGGGGGAGGACCCCCAGACCCCCCGCTTGGTTGATGGTTGGCTCGTCAACCTGAACAGTTCTAAGAATTACTTTTAATACCACTTACAGTACACTGACACTAATGTTGAGATGCACATTCCAGTTGTTACACTTGAGTATTCTTGCTTGTGTCTTATTGGTCAAAATAAGGTCAAAATAAATGAAACAGCAATTGTCCCCGTTTCTGTATTTCATCATGATAAAATGTATACATTTTTCCTAAAAAGTTGGAAATGTCCCCAGATTGCATCTGAGAAATCTGGTCACCTTAATCTAATGCCATGATTCAGTGCATTGTAAGCATGGCTGTTTTAGTGCATGCTAGCATGGCTGATTATTACACTCTGAAATTCAAGAGGTGTGAAGCAGAAGAGAGACACACAACTTCAAACCACATTAAGGGATGGGTCAGGTTTTTTTTTTCCGATGTTCGACCTCATTTTACCACTTACTTGGAGTGCTGCAGAGTGAGACACTTGTTTCTTTCGGTCATATTTCCATACATGAGCTTCCTGCTGGCTTGCTCTGGGGCTACACTGGTAGGGCTAAATGCTAGCGCCAGGAGCCAGCCACAGGAAGCTCAAGAAAATAGGGCCCGAAAACAAGTGTCTGGGTGATTCTACAACACTGGAAAATGGAATGAATGATGAAATGAAAACAACCGGAACGATGCCTTTAATGTAGATATTTTGTGTGTGTGGATATGTGTGCGTGCGTGCGTGCATGCGTGCTCGCGTGTGTGTCTGTTTGTAACCCCATGTGACACGCAGGAGTGTGTTTAACCTTGGGTGGGGGTGCTGGTCCTGGAACAGAGTCCCCCCACACCATCCACTGCTCTAAGCAGGAGAGGAACAGATGGGTATACTACTAATTGTCTAATTGCACCACTAAATGGAGTGTGTGTGTGTGTGTGTGTGTGTGTGTGTGCGCGCGTGCGTGTGTAGGACCCCCCCTGTTGAATCCCTGCCTGGGAAATTAACCACTAGAAACAGTGATCCTGCAGAGTTCTGTCTGCAGGCGCTGGACTGGTGATTACTGTATTGTTCGGGGAGATATTTACTGTGAGTGTGTGTGTGTGTGTCTGTGTGTCAGCCTTGAGACGATGATCCTATAACACCTCCTCTCTAAGGCTGCCTGCTGTGATGAAAACAAACGTAATGCGCTGATGCTCTCTGTGAAGAGGCCGGGAGGTTTAGCTCAAGGTTAGCTTAGCTTAGCGTCTCTCAGCCTCCGACCTTGGGAGACGTCCCGAGCTTACCGCAGCCTCCGCCCAACAGCCCTCACGCAGTGCCCAAACCGGGGCCTTTTCTCCACCTAGAAAACAACCCCACAGCCAGCCCCCACAGGCCCCGTGGCGGGTGTGGTGCTGAGTGCGACAGTAAGTAAGAGAGGGGGGTCGATGAGGTTTCGGGGGAGGATGAGGATGAAGGAGCTCCTTTAAGTGCTAGCCTAGCTAGCCTAGCTAACCTAGCTGTTAGCGGTTAGCTCTCTCTCTCTCTACCTGCTTACATCTGTGACCTACTGCGTCCTTACAGCCCCAGTAGGTCTCTCAGGTCCTCTGACCAGGGTTTGTTGGTTGTCCCCCGACGTGCCAGATTAAAAACCAAGGGTGATCGAGCATTCCAAACCGTGGCTCCCAAACTTTGGAATGCTCTTCCCTTGGATCTTAGATCAGCAGTCTCGGTCGAGGCTTTTAAACAGCTAAAGACTATCCTGTATAGACAGGCTTTTTTTGGCTAACCCCAAAAGCTTGTCTTTCTGTGTCCTGTTGATATTGTTGTACACTTATTGTTTGTTACTTGTTCTTATTTTCACTTGTTTGCCTATTTTAACCTGCTATAACTTTTGCTCTTGTATTATGTTCTTATATATGTAAAGCACTTTGTGACCCCTGGTCTGGGATAGGGGCTATAGAAAAACATTTGACTTACTCACTCTCTCTCTCTCTCTCTCTCTCTGGAGGCTCTGAGGTTGAGGGAGAGCTGCGCCTGTCCCGCGCTGCCCGCCACCGACCCCCGGGCCGTCTTCTCCCGGAGCGTCCGGTTGCTGCTGGACGACGCCAAAGAGCGGGGGAGGAAGGGGGAGGAGGAGAGACTGAAGACCCCGCTCCAGACCGCCGCGGGAGTCCAGCTACACACACACACACACACACACGCACTGGGGGTCTGGCGACATCCCTCCTAGCCTCTGCAGCCCCAGGCCCGGGCCCAGACCCAGAACAGGAAGAGGAGCAGAGGCCGTGTACAGGAGATGTACATGTTAAGTGAATACAGTCACAGTGCATTCGGAAAGGTATTCAGACCCCGTCACTTTTCCCACATGTTGTTGTGTTTTAGACAGGGGTGCACGTAACGCTTTTGGTCTGGTTTCTCAGAGGAGCACCTGGAGATGTTGCTTGGCGCTGCTCGCCCTCCTCTGTGTATGACTCGGTCAACATAGTGACGACAGGCAGATTAGTTACATTCAGAAAGTCAGAAAAGTCATTCTGTTGTCCCTTACACTTCCCTTGGGCAGGTTCTTACGAAGCAGTCAGGTACAGTTCTCCTACACGCAGTCAGGTACAGTTCTCCTACACGCAGTCAGGTACAGTTCTCCTACACGCAGTCAGGTACAGTTCTCCTACAAGCAGTCAGGTACAGTTCTCCTACAAGCAGTCAGGTACAGTTCTCCTACACGCAGTCAGGTACAGTTCTCCTACAAGCAGTCAGGTACAGTTCTCCTACACGCAGTCAGGTACAGTTCTCCTACACGCAGTCAGGTACAGTGTTCCTACAAGCAGTCAGGTACAGTTCTCCTACACGCAGTCAGGTACAGTTCTCCTACAAGCAGTCAGGTACAGTTCTCCTACAAGCAGTCAGGTACAGTTCTCCTACACGCAGTCAGGTACAGTTCTCCTACAAGCAGTCAGGTACAGTTCTCCTACACGCAGTCAGGTACAGTTCTCCTACAAGCAGTCAGGTACAGTTCTCCTACACGCAGTCAGGTACAGTTCTCCTACACGCAGTCAGGTACAGTTCTCCTACACGCAGTCAGGTACAGTTCTCCTACACACAGTCAGGTACAGTTCTCCTACACGCAGTCGTCATCACTGCCCTCCTGACTGCTCTCCTCACTATGTTCCTCTCTTTCAAACATGGTAGATGATGGTGATGGAGGCCCACTTCTTTCCCCCAGGTTGAGCCTGCCATTAGCTGTCTGCATCCACAAGTCAACAGCTGGCTTTGGGGTCAGAAGTCTCTGTTGTCGTCTTAGACAAGTGGATGTGCATCAGGGATGAGAGGCCAGAGTCTCACAGGCGGGATCTGTACTTGCTTTTTCATAATTATTTATATTGAGATGTGAAAATCCCCTCTCACATGCAGCACTGCTCAAGGGCAGTGTAAGGGACAACAGCATTACTTTCTGAATGTTGGAGTAACTCTCTGCTTGTTTGTTTATTAGTTTATTTGACAGGGACGATGCACAATACATATTGAAAGGCAGATAATAGCTCAGAGCTTATTTTCATCTGTAGTCCCTGGGGGAAGGGTAACTTGTCTTCACTATGTTGACCAAGTCGTACACAGAGGAGGCTGCCCCTGTTACTAAGTGTTGCGTGGCCAAAACTGGGGAGGTCTTGCATTTCTTGAGGCCAAGATTGAAGGATAAAAACAATAAAACATTTATCACATGACTTGAGGGATTCATATCTGCTTTCAAACTCATGAATTAGACCTCTCAATACATCAACATTGTCCCTGTCAGCATCAGCAGTTGAAACAGTCTCTTTCCTGTACTTATCTCTTTCCTGTCTCTTTCCTACCAGAAGGGTCAGCTGTCCAATAGCTACAATGAGCTCATCTTTGCATTCACCAATAGTCAAATTCTCTTGCTGGAACCTGAGGGAGGTGAACTGTAAAATGTTGAGTGATTTGTTGATGACATTTTTGCATTTTAGATCATTTCAAGAGTGTCAAGGGTCTGCATACTGTACATAATGTACATGAGGCATACTGTACATGGGTCATTCTACAGAAACGGTGGCATTTGCAATTACAAATGTCTTACATAATGTACATGAGGCATTTCTCATTTCAATTCTAACACATTTACAGACATTTCAAGTGGTTCACTTTGTCATCCTGGGGTATTGTGTGTGGATTGATGGAAAATTATTTGAATTTAATCAATTTTAAATTGAGGCTATAACACAACAACATGTGGAAAAAGTGAAGGGGTTTGAATCCATGGAAGCCCTTATTATCATGTTAATGATAGGACTTCCAATGGGGACGTGGTGTCTCTGTTCTGTTTGGACCAGCCTGTTCATTATTCATCAAAGGAATTCAGAAGAGAGTGAATGTAGAATGTGTGTGTGTGTGTGTGTGTGTGCGTGCGCGTGTGTGTGTGCGTGCGTCCAGCCGTGTATTTTATTGAGTGTGAAAACGACTGACTGTTCCATCCTCAGTTTGTTATTGAGATACTTCAAAAAAACAAAAAAGCGTTTTATTTTTCCCGTAAGGGACGATCATACGCTGTATTCTAGT